>NC_046157.1:66780975-66788475 GCF_011064425.1 Rattus rattus
AGAAAAAAAAGAAGGGGAGGGATAATGATAGGATTTATGGATGGGAAACTGGGAAAGGGGATAACATTTGATATATAAATAAATAAAAAATCCCTCCCAAAAGAATCCAAATCATAAAAAAAAAAAAAAGAAAGAAATGTGTGCATTCAACTGGAGCATCAGTAGCTTTGAAATCATGGACAAAATTCCAAGTGCTTTGAATTGAAGTTTCTTCATCTTCCTATCATTAGTTCTTGGAAGAGCACAAAAGAAAATTGGTTTCCCTATGATTTATATTCAACCTAGAAATATGTAACTAACATGAACAAGTACTAGCAATGTGATGTGTCCTGTTTTGATTTATTTTTAAATTATATATTATTCTCTTCTAAAGCTTAATTGAAATATTATAAAGTCTATAATGCACTTTCTTTAACAATTTATTCACACACCCCATATTTCCACAGTGCACATAGCAACACAAATTACTGAGATCTCAGCTTGAGAAAGATTGCTGCATAGATTTGCTATATGTTATCCATAATAAGATTATAGAGTTGATGAAGCTAAAAGATGCATGCTGAAAGGGACCGGATATAGATCTCTCATGAGAGACATATCCAGAGCATGTCCAATACAGAGGTCAATGCTAGCAGCAAACCACTGCTGAGGACAGGATCCCCGTGGGGGGAATTAGAGGAAGGATTGAAAAAGTTGAAGGAGCTTGCAACCCCATAAAAACAATAATGCCAACCAACCAGAGCTTCCAGGGACTGAACCACTACCAAAAGACTATACATTTACTGACCCAAGGCTCCAACTGCATATGTAGCAGAGAATAGACTTGTTGGGGCACAAGTGGATAGGGAAGCCCTTGGTTCTGCCAAGGTTGGACCCCCAGTGCATGGGAATGTGGGGGTTCAGTAAGGGGGACGTATGTGGGGAATAACCATATCGGGGAGGGAAAGGGAAAGGGATAGGGACTTATGGACAGGAAACCGGGATGGGGAATAACATTTGAAATGTAAGTAAAGAAATATATCTAATAAAAATTAAAAAAAAAAAGAGTTAATACTCTTATATCATATCGTCCTATTCTGTAGAATGGCTCTGGTTGGTGTCCTAGTATATTGGTTTATACCTAGAGTCAATCAGAAGAAAAAGTGCAAGGAACAAATGTCTCTATTTGCTTGAAAATTATTCGTAACTTGGATATATATATATATATATATATATACATATACATATATATATATATTTCCAACCCATTATTAAAAATACCTTCATAAATGATTCATGTGGAATATTAACTCTAAGGAACTATGCTTAGCAGAGAAATTCCAATTATCTTTTTTGTTATTCCTTTCCACCAGAAAGATATTACACATGTACAAATTGGAAAGTACCACTCAGAATAGTTTGATTTGTTTTCTGTTTTGTTTTTTTTTTCTAGTTCTTAGTAGATGCACATTGGATTGCATTGATTTTTTTTTTTTATTGTAAGCTGTCAGAAATCCTTTCTGGATAAATAAAACTCACAAGTCTCTCACAATGCTACGAATTTCAACTGTGTTTTTGTTAAAATGTCTTTAATTTTTCTCTTTATTCCTAACATACTCTGTCTATTCAAAATGGAGAGAGCTTTGCATCTGCATGCCCGTGCAATCCCCATAATTGTGCCAACCATGCTTTACCCTTCAGTACCTCATAGAAAGATGCTGATAATGTGTGTATCCATTGTTACTCCACTGATGTATGTGATAATCCCCAAGCACTGGACAATTTATATTATGATATTGGTGAATTGCTGATATGTTCTAGGCACAGAGTAAGATTATCCCAGCATCCTGCCAGTTAGTCATGAAATATTCAATGGAGAGTGACACAATTTTTAATAGAATGCAGTAAACTTTAAAAGGAGCCTTTATGCGCTTCAAAATAGAATGGCATACTCATATTAATTTTAAAATGTAGGTCTAAAACATTGAGATCAATAGAAAAGATGATGAATAGATTCCGTCTTCTTCTGAAAGTGGGATCACTTGGTAGGGGCACTTAGATTGCCCAAAACTGTATATATATTTTTCTTTTATTGTTCTCACATTTAGTTGTTTCCAAACAGGAGTGATAGTTAAATGTCTTTCAAATATATTCAAAACTTCAACAAAATAATGTTCATGTTAGGGTTTCTTTTCTACTTCCTATAAACAGTAACTAATATGAATCTATTACTGTGACATTTTGCAGAAGAGTGATCAAGGGTTGAAAAGAATCATGTTCATTTAGGGAGGTAGATCTGAAATTTGGACCCAGGTCCTTTAATCTGAAAAGTTGAGCTCTCTGTGTTTTATTGTTGATGTGTGTCAATTTATTTATTTATTTATTTATTTATTTATTTATTTATTTATTTATTTATTTGTTTGTTTGTTTATTCATTCATTTAATGTTTTGTGTGCCTTCTCAAAATCTTTTCATAGCACAGTAAGAAAACCCCACTTTTCTTAGTAAAATTAATTTTGTTTTTTAAGTTGTTCTGATTAGTTGTGAATTTTAACACTAGTGCCAAAATGTTTCACACATGCCTAAAATATTTCATACAGCATGGAAGGAAGTGGACCATCACTGCATTTTTGGAAAGAGTGAGATGTGCTGAGATGAAATGAGGAAAGATTTATAAATGTCTGTGCAGCTTATTCACCCGGATAAAGTGAGAAATTTGAAGTTGCTTTTTCAAATACATAAAACATAACCTTTCCTTTTCTTGAACCATTGGACTTAATTATATCTTTTCAAATTTACACACACATGGAAACCTTCAATCTCACTTAAATGAAACACCAAAGGCAATGTAAGTAGTCTTGATGTAGTTGCACTGAATAACCGTGCGTGGCCTTGTTTATCTGTCTTGTTTATTAATACAGTGATTACAAAATACAATGGTTAATCACCCTTGGTTGGTTCATCCGTTAGAACTGTAAAGTAATTTGACATTTCCCCCTAATGTTCCTTTCTATTTTTATTTGGGGATCAGGACCTCACCTTTCTCTCGATGCTGACTGAAGAGATATTTTGCTTCATGTACCAATTGTGGCTTCTGCCCCCTCCAAACTCTTTTTCTCTCATATCTTCCCTGCCAGCTGCAAGAGAAAGATAGACACAATGAAGCCCTTCTGTTAGACACTGACCCAGCAGAGAAATGCAGGCAGATGGATAACAGATAGTAGGGTTCTAAGTACCCTACAATTTATTGAGGCAAATAGAGGAGAGTTGAGTAGCAAATTACCCACACTGTTCACAAAGCAGCAGGCAACCCTGCTTGCCAGCTACCCAAATTGTTTCTGGGTAATTTGCTGCATTTCTACTTTGTTGTGCTATGTCTAAAGGTATGACTTTGACTTTCGAAAAATCCCATCGAGAAAGGTCTGCCTGACAACAAGCAAAATTTGGAACGCGATATTTGGCAAAATGCAGAGGCGCACTAAGACAACTTTGGGCCTGATCTTTGTAAGCATTAGAAAGAAGAGGTCATTTATTGTAGTTAACGTTTGCAGAGTGGTTCTTTTCACTTTAAACCCTTTTCATCCACCTATCACAGCCATAGCTGGAAGTTAGATTGTGACGGGATGCTGCTGAACTTTAGATATGGAAGTTATATGTGGACTCAAAATTTTCACCCGGCAGCAAATTTAGATGAAAATCAAATACAAATGCTCTAGTTTAGTAAATAACAAACTGGGGTATAACATAAGTACTTTTATAATATAGTCTTGTGGAAGGAATGGAAAAATGATAGGGATATCTGGAGTTCAAATTGTGTAGGAGGAGCAATGTCTTGTGTGTGTGTGTGTGTGTGTGTGTGTGTGTGTGTGTGTGTTAGGACCCACTACTACATACTATGGTTTATCATTAATCTCTTAGGAAGTAGGCTTAAAAGTCATCTTCAGACAAATTCATTATATCAAATGATGTAATCTGTTCTTTGGAATAAATGCATATCATAGGCAATTTTAGACTAAAATTATAGACTTAAAATATTAAAAACTAAAAATGTTATAGACTTAAAAATTTAGACTTAAAACTGACTGTCTCAAGCTGACCTCCAAGAGATGTCAGCTAAACAGGAGAAAATGAAATACAATAAGACAAAGGCAGCAGGGGGAAAAGAGCCTCGAGAGTAATCAAAGGAGTCAGAGACGCACCTGTTTCACTACTAGGAGTCCCACAAAACCACCCAGCCGTCGGCCATGGCGTCTGTGGAGAACCTGGTGCAGTTCCATCCATGCTCCACACCTACTGCTTTCGTCTCTAAGAACTCCTGTGAGCTCTGTTCAGTTGATTCAATGGGTATGATCTCCTGGGACCTTTGGAGGATTTGCAGTTGTACTATAAAATTACACAGAGATTAAAGAACAAAAATACCGTTTATATAAAATATATATGAAACACATATTTCCTAACGGAATTTAGAGAAGCTAAGTCTTCATTAATGAAATGGGTTTTGTGGACTTGGGGAATGCTAGATAGCACATGGTATTATAACAAATGGAGATGTAACATTGAATAACAATATGCATCAGCTTCGAGAGTTCTTTAGCCTAGCTCAGTTTACCTGTTATCTTCAGAAACATCACAGTTAGAAATATTCTCTTTCCTATATGTGGCTATAAGCTTACTTCTTCTCTAGTTGTTCATATTCAACTGAAAAACATTATTCTTTATTGAGCTGCTCTGATCAAATGGTTTAAATAACCCTGCCATTCCACTCCTCCTCACCTTCCACAGCCAATTACTCCATAAACCCTAGGTCCTAAATACCTCCAGGTTCAGTCATTACTTGTAGTGCCTATGTTAAATCACTGTCTTTTATTGATACGCCTGTCTCACACAGAATTGAGATTCCATAATCTCTTTCTCTTATTCTCACCACCTGATCAGTTGAAACCAACATTACACATGGGATTATTGTCTCCTTTGTCCAGATGAAAACATTATCCTCCCTAAGATTTAAATTTTAACATTCTCCAAGTTATAGAATCCAAAGACAAAATTGATGTAGTTTGTCTCCCGCAAATGCACAATCCTACCTTAACATAGTACATGTGAAAAATGACTGCGCATCTTATACCCTACTAATTCAGATCAGACCTGTTTCCGGGAATTATAAAGCTCGAGAGAACAGGGAGCACATATGTGGAAATAGCCCTGGCTATATTGCTGACAGTTCTAAGTGTTTAGAGGTTACTTACTTTTCCAGAATGCTACTCCTGCTTCTTCATTCAACTGTTCAGATTATTCTTTTCCCTTCATGCCCCTGTCCTGTGTCCACAATAAACTATCCTTCAATATTCATTGAAACTGTACTTAATTAGTGAATTATTCCACCATTGCTAAGGTCCTTTGGACAATTTCCCAATAAATCAACCACAGTGCTGTTATTGTTCCAATAAGCCACGATATCTATCTCTTCTCGGCAAAGGCATTTGAACGAAATAAACAACAGCTCGCCTACTACAAGGGAAGCCCCCCGTCAAAGAGTGTGGACCTGAATTTGGTTGTGTGGTTCAAACTTTATTCATAACAGATATTTCTGACATAGTCTGATTCAACTCCCTGAGCTGATGCCACCCAACAGAACAGAGTTTCACACAGAGATTATCCAAAGTTAACTCTTCAGGTATTGCCAAGTTGTGCTTTTTATATCGTTGGAAAGTTACCAAGCAGAAACTTTGGCATTATCACTGGAGAATCATTTTGCCTTAACAGCCCTTTCTTTACTCCTTTAAAATCCGAGTGACAGGGGTGGGATAGGGTAGGGAGTATCTCTAGGAAGTCCCAGAGAATTAGGATGGGGGAGGCTCCCGGGAATCAGTGAGGGTGACCTGAGCTGAGATGCCTTCCAGTAGTAATGTGGAGTCTGAAGAGGCCATGTCCTATAAATACAGGCACGATCTCCAGTGCTGGGACGAAGAAACCAACCTCCCACGAAACTATCAACCCAACATCTGTGCTGTAAAACAGAAATACAAGGACGAAGTAGGAACAGAGGCTGAAACAATGGCCAATCAATAACTGCCCCTAGTTGAGACCCATCCCAGGGGCAAGCACCAATCTCTGACACTATTAATGATACTCTGCTATGCTCTCAGACAAGAACTTAGCATAACTACCTTCTGGGAGGCTCTACCCAACAAGTGACTGAAACAAAGGTGGATACCCACAGCCAAACTTTGAACAGAGGTCAGAGACTCTTATGGAAGACTTGGGGATAGGATTGAAAGCCCTGAAGGGAATAAGAATTCCACTGGAAGACCAACAATGACAGCTACCTGGGAGCTCACAGACACTGAAACACCAACTAAAGTGCATACGAATGCTGAATCCAGCTTCCCGGCACGAATATAGCAGACAAAGAGTCTCCATGTGGGTCCCCCAACAAACAGGGGTGGGAAGATGCTCCCAAAGCTGTAGATTGACTGGGGAATCCTTCTCCAAGAGGGCTGCATTGTCTGGTCTCAGTGGGAGGGGACATGCCTAAGAGTGCAGAAACTTGATGCTCCATGACAGGGAATATGGGGGTGGGGGGGTCATCCTCTTAGAAGAGAAGGACAAGAAGGACAGCTTTGGGGATGTAAACAAACAAACAAACAAACAAGCAGAAAAATGCAAGAGAAAACAAGCAAGCATTCTCTCCAGTGTTTGGATCTCCTCTTGTTCTCTATTCATCAGAGCACTATCATTTGAGGCCACTCCTATTTCTTTCCCATGTTGGTTAACCAACTTTCCGTGGCTCGACCACGATACTTAAAGTCAATCAACCTAAAGGAAGGTTTAGTTTGGCTGACAGTTTTAGAGATTTCAATGCATAGACAGCTATTGCTATTGCATATATATAGTATAATATAATAAATATAAGTATATAGTATGCATATATCTATCAGGCAATACTGTCAACTTCACTGGGGCCAGCAAGCAAAGATAGAGTAAAGCGGGAATGGGATGCCATTATGCCTCTCAAATGCTCATCTCCACTTGCCTACTCCTTTCAACTAGTCCCTACCTCCTGAAGTTTTCAAACTCCCTTATATTGCCACAAGCTGGGGATCAAGTCTTCAACCCATGAGTCCTTTGGAAACAGTGTCAGTCTAAATATAACGCTGTCTCTTTGCCATGTATCTCTTAAAAGTTACGGATTGGCTGGTACCCTTCAGTACCCTTCACTCACTCCATGCAGTAAAATATTTTTAAAAGATGAGTGAGACCATATAATTCAACAGTTCAAAATATTTCATTTTTTTTCCATGTCACAGAGGAAAATATAAAACTCCTTGCCAGTCTGCAAGGTTTGGAAAGGTCTATGAAATGGCCACCAAGGGGAGTTTGTCTTCAGACACCCGCCTCTTTGTCATTTGGAAGTCTCACTGGATTTCTTTCCCTCCGGGCAGGAAAGGAGCTAATGGATTCAGCTGCGTTCATGACACTGATCATTTATAGCCAGGATGCATCTTTCACGTATCCCATGTG
>NC_046157.1:67693475-67790975 GCF_011064425.1 Rattus rattus
TTAGTGTTGATGTAATCTCGCATGTTGCTTAATCTGTTTACCATTAAAAACACTTGTAGCAGGGTGGGGGGGGCGTCCTTTGTACCACACCAGGAGAGAAGGCACAGAAGCATACGGTTTTCGTACTTAGCTGCTGATTAGACCTAGAAAAATAGATCACGTTTGAATCACCAAAGTATGGAAGAAAAGTTTAGCAAATAACAGTAATCACTGGAGAATAAAATTGTCGAATAAAAAGGATAAAGTAGTCTTAGTCAGTCCTTGGGAGATTTTTACATCTTCACTGAAAAAAAAGAGTAACTTAAAATGATTAACGAAATATCCATAAATGCACAAAGGATATATTAGATACATTATCATTACCATTCGTTAAAATATTAACTTACGCTTCTGTTAAAATGAAATATTTCTACTAATGCGCCACATGTATTCCTGAAGCTTACTACATAAACAGATAAACAACATCATTACTACATCTCGGATAAACATCACGAAGTCATCTCAGTTTTAATATTAAGCACGGTAATTTAAGTGAAATGACTTTTGAAAGAGTCCCTTATGGTCTAAAATCCACAAAACTTTATTTAACTCAACAGGATATCTGGTGAGTTATTAGCAAAATATTAGCTCAACTTCAAACCAAAGCCTAAAGATGACGTAACCAAATAATATAGCTTTTAAATGTACTGGATTATTTAAATCTCTCTTGGTTACCAATGTTTATTCCCATCTACTTTAAAAGAGACTGTACTAGTCTGAGCTGGATTGGTTTTTGTTTGTTTGTTTGTTTTGTTTTGTTTTTGTTGTTGTTGTTGTTGTGTCAGGAACATTTCAACAGCTTACGTTTCAACAGCTTAGGGGTTATGGTGACCATTTAGCTCAATCGATCACCTAACCATGTTCTTTGACATACTGTGGATATGATGAACACAAAGAAGAGCACTCACTTAGTTCTACATTTTTTTTGTTCCACAATGGTATGTCTGTGTCAGACCTGCTTTGCCACTTGAAGCATTCACAGTAAATAAATTTCACCACATACAATGGGAAAAAATCCAGAGAAGTTTATTATTTACTAACTATACTTAAAATGTAACCCTGTTTCTAAAATTTTTTCAGAACGTAAAGATAAAGGAAAAATATGACTTACCAAAATAGCTCAATGCTGTTACCTTGAAAACAGCATTCTGTAAGAAGAATCACATACAAAAGTACTGGGGTTTAAATCTTTCAATATGTATTAATTATGTCAGGCCTCAATATCTTAGTGATATTAATTGCTGAATATCTAATTATGATAAAATATTGAAATTCAAAGTCATGTAAATTCTTGACATTTCTTAGGTCTATTAAAATTAATTAGTCTAGTTTTATTAAGAGGGCTACTTTTGTTAATATCTTTCTCATTGGTATTTGGTTTATTTAGTAGATCCTAAAGTTGTTTAGGCTGCATGAAAATTATCAGAGCGTTGCTAAGGTTAGCCTACTGTTGTGACAATTGTCAGTCAGTTCTTGATTCTCGAAGCATAGTTATTTCACGCATACTGACTTGTTTCATGCCATTGAAAAGACTAAATTTTTTATTTGGCCTGCTTTACAACCTTATTTAACAAATAATTGAGATTAAAGTATTGCAGACCTCGAAATTTCCAACAGGTGAAGCCAAGCCTCAGTGATAGCTTGTATATGGCAATTGATATTTATGTTGGCGAAAGATCCCAAACATTTCAGAGATAATTCGTGAATTCATAAAACATTTTTAATATAAAAGGGTATCATGCACATGTATGTGTGTACATACATGTGTGTGCATGTAGATTTACTTGGACACTCACATACTCATTCATGTACATATGGTAGATGGTGTCAGGTGTACTCCTCTGTCACGCTCTACTTTACCTTTAGAAAGCATTTAAAACTGAACTTGGATCTCATTATTTTGGCTTGACTATCTATCCATCAAACTCTCAATATTCTCCTTTATTGCTGTGCCCACCACTAGAGGAATAGGCACTCAACACCTAGCTCGTTAGATGAGTGGCGACCCAAGCTTTGATCTGCACTCTGGTACAGAATGAGCCTTACCCACTGAGCCATGTCTTTACCTCTAGTGCTCACTCTTATGGACCATAAGTACCATTGGCCTTGAACAAACAAGATCTACCCAGTCTGGTTTTTCAGGCATACTCAGCTCAGGAGGAGCGAACAGCAGCTAAGCAAATGATTCCAGCATGGCAGAGTACAGTGTGATCAGCGCCGTAACCGAGATGTGTACAAGCCGGACCAGTAATTCTTAAGGAAGGATTGATTAATTCTGTCTGAGGTTAGGTAGAGACGAGGTTGAATTTGAGCCCATTCCTTTGAATAATACATGAGACAACACCAGTGTGTCCTCGTAAATTGAGTAGTTTAGCCAGGGAGCTGCCAACCTATCAGTCAGCTGATGAGAAGACACAACTTAGACCCAGCAGGTCTAAATGAATAGTAAGCTGACAAGATCAAGGCTCTATGCCATTTGTAGCTTCCACTCTGATACTCTACTGAACGCATGCGCAGAGCAGCCTCTCCTGAGGGTGAGGTGGCCCCATAGCCAAAAAGAGCTCTAGATAGAGGCTGGTGAAGAATGTGCAGAAGTACAAATATCTAGGCTGTTTATACCTTTGTCTAAAAAGTTACAAACAGTGCTTCGAAAAGAAAAAGGGAAATCTGAATGTTCTGTGGGGCAGTATTCCCAGTGTTACGGAGGAGAATGACTAAGTGTGAGAGCAATCGAGACCCTTTCAATTGCTCACATCCCCACCTTTCTCCATAGCACTCTTCTTGCATCACACTGTATTTCAAGTGTGTCTGGTCTTCCTTGTTTTCCTGTGTCAGTCACTTTCCTTTGGCTGTGAACAAACTACAGGACTAAAGCTGCTTACAGAAGGAAGGGTTTACTTTGTTCACAGTCAGAGGGTACACTGTATCGTAGAGAAGTTGTGGTACAGGAGGGTGAAGCAGTGGTTCACATTGCACGTGCAGTCAGGAAGCAGAGCGATGACTGCCGAGCTGCCCCTCATCTCTGTCTTATCAGTCCAGGGCCACAGAATAGTGAGCACAGTTTAGGATGACTCTCTCCACCCTAGCTAACTTCCCACTGACAATTCCTCATTACATGCCCACAGGATCATTTCAAGACTGTTTATAATTCCATCAAGTTGTTAAGATTAACCACCACATGTTCCTGAAGTAAGATATTTATCAAAAATAAAATTCATGTGTTGGAAGTTCTAGATCATGAAACTCTAAATGTTCTACTCTAACACACTCCGTTACAATCACCTTATGTGATGATGGAAATAAACTTTGGTGTTAATTATTTTTCATTTTTGTAACAATATAACATAAAGTAAAGAAGAGATGTATATTTTGGCTCACTATTTTAAAGTGTTCAGTCTATGGTTATTCGGGCTTAGGGTACAGCTGAGCAGACACTCAGAGCATCAAGGATCTATGAAAAACTGTTCACCATATTACGAGCAGGAAGCAAAGAGAAGAAGAAGCAACCAAGAGCACAATACAGTTCCCTTGAACACACAGTGGATTCAGTTAAGCGGTATTTCCTAAGTTTCTAGAACCTCTCCAAAGCGTGGCACTAGTTGGACAATAAATATTCAGCCTCAGAGCCTATGGCACGGACAATTTACATCAAAATCATTATGCCCATCATGAATAAAAATATATCTTGTCAATATTATATACACACATAAACACGTGATGGTTCCTGGGCACATGTGTGTGCTCCTGTGTGTACATGTGTGCACACACACATAATGCTAAAGAACATGGCTCACCTGAGCCTACATTAAATACACTCAGAACACTTTGGTAGCCAACATATAGAGAAGGACAATGAAGTCTACTTTACAGTAAAGTGTTGAATAGGTCACGTGACTTATTGAACACGTGCATGTACAGATACTGTCAACATGGAATGGTAGTTTCAGCTGCAATTCAGCTCAAGCTCATGATAGTTTGGCTGATCAGAGCTACTGCTCCCTGATACTGCTCTTTATCATGAGATAGTATTGCACCATATATGGCTAGCCTGGCAAAAGAGATACATTAAAAACTCTTAAGCTCAGTTTCTTCTGGGAGAATATTGCTTCACACTTTAGTAAACATGAACTTTAATAAGTCGAGGACACTGTTCTATAGCTGCTGTCTGTATGGCTGTAGTTAGGCTAAAATGAGATCATCAGAGTGGGCGTAAGATTCATGTGATTTATGTCCTCATAGTAAAAATAAGGACAATACATACATAAAGTAATGTTTACCAGAAGGATGCAAGAAGATGTCCATTGAAGGGGGACACCACCCAAGGGACCAATCAACACTGTTTAAATATGTTCTTGAATTGTCAGCCTTGAGACATAGGAGAAGAAAAAATTTTGTTCAGAAATCCATCTAGAATGAGATGGTTTGTTATAAGAACTCTAGAAGACAGTGTACAGGGAACATAGAGATTGCTTATTTTGTTAGTTCAATTGCATCAATGTTTTCTGTCAACTACAGCATCATATTCAACCTTACAATGATGAATATCACTGCTCATATAATAAATAACTGGAAATTGCATTAAATGGACTCATTGTTTTTCCACAATATGTCAACATTCATAGAAGTACCTCTGTGGTGTTCTGTTGTTACAGCCAAAGTAAAGTATCTCTTTACTTTAAAGGGGGCGTTTTCTCAAATGTTCACAGCAGGTAAGCCAGATAAGGCTGCAATGAGTGGTAGTATCTAATCTCTTCTGGTCATGGTCATCATTAATCCCATTAAACACCAACTGCAACTTTAGTGTACGTGTATTTATAGGTGTGTTCACTGAGTGACGAACTTGTTTGTAAGACTGGTGTGATGAAGCCTCGGGAGACTTCCTTACCACTGGACAACACAACTTTGAATCTCCAGAGCTGGCTTCAGCTAATTGTGAAGTGGATGTGTTTCCACCCTATAAATCTTGCATCAGCTTAGTTTTTAAATTCAAGGGTTCTTGAGTTGTTTGATCTTTTAATCAGAAATTCAAAAATAAAAACAGACATTTAGTGGTGGAAAAAAAGTTAGCATAACTGCACTAAATTTTAGGAAATAGA
This sequence comes from Rattus rattus, assembly GCF_011064425.1. Classification (NCBI taxonomy): domain Eukaryota; kingdom Metazoa; phylum Chordata; class Mammalia; order Rodentia; family Muridae; genus Rattus; species Rattus rattus. The sequence continues at coordinate 67,698,611 of NC_046157.1, forward strand.
TGAATTAGAAGTGAGGAAGGCTGTATGAACTGAGATAAAGTGGGGGAATCTTCAGTACTGAAGTGATCCAGATAAATTGCTTAGAGTTTCATGGCTGCTTTCTACATAGGGAATGGAAGTGAATCGTGGGATGTGAGTTTTCTTAGTCACTTTTCTCTTGTTGCAATAAAATGGCATGATACAAGGCAACTTAAGGAACAAAGGAATTGGTTTGGTTTGATTTTACAGAGGGATGCTTCATAATGGCAGGAAAAACATGGCAGCATGCAGATTGAGAAGAAAGTTGAAACATTTCATTTTCAACTACAGATATTTACCGGAAAAAGAGAAAACAGGAAGAGTTATATACAAACAGAGAGAAAGAGAGAGAGAGAAAGAGAGAGAGAGAAGGAGAGAGGGAGAGAGAGAGAGAGAGAGAGAGAGAGAGAGAGAGAGAGAGAGAGAGAGAGAGAGAGAGAGAAACTATTTGGGGGCAAGGCTATAAACTCCCAGATACTTCTACTTGAGGAGGACTTACTAAGCAAGATTCCCATTGTAAAACTTCTAAAGTGTGAATAATAGTTCCTCCACTTTAGGATCAAGTGTTCAAACATCAGATTCCATAAGAGACATTTCTCACTCAAATAAATGAAAGACTATTTGTAGTCTGCTTAGACGTGGGATGGTCATAAAGGCCATAAGCCTTTTGGGATGGGAAAGGAGCAGTATTTCTAACTGAAGAATAGCAGGACAAGTGAGCCGGTCAGCCACCAGACTGAGCCCAGGAACCCTAATGGAAGAGCTAGGGGAAGGACTGAAGGAGCTGAAGGGATTTGCAACCCCATAGGAAGAACAACAATATCAACCAACCAGATCTCCAAGACTCCCAGGGACTAAATCACCAAACAAAGTATTCACATGGAGGGATGCATGAATCCAGCTGCATATGTAGCAGATGATGGCCTTGTCTGGCATCAATGGGAGGGGAGGCCCTTGGTCCTATGAAAGCTTGATGCTCCAGCATAGGGGTGAGGCTGGAGTGGGTGAGTGGGTAGAGGAGCACCCTCATAGAGGCAAAGGAGAAGGAGAATGGGATGGGAAGTTTGTAGAAGGGAAACTAGAAGAGGGTATATTATTTGAAATGTAAAGGCATACAATGATTTTAAAAAACCACAAGTCAGGAGATATACCGCTTTCTTTTAACCAAAGTGGAAGAACATACTGACAGAAGTTGAATTTCTTTGAGGTTTTTCCTATCTATTAGCTTAAAGAAATGGTTGTATAGGACATAGAAATACTTCTAGCATACTTAGAACAATTTTCCCATGTGACATTCCATATCTTTCATGTTTACAATGAATGAGGAAAAACTAGGGACTATTTCAGTGTCTCTAATTAGAAAAGCAAGACCAGAAGAGGATAATAGTATTTTCGATTTTGTTAAATTCTGACACAATGTGTTATACTTTAGTAGTTGAGAGAACTTGTTGGTTACAACAATTTTTATCACAGCCTGAAATAGCTAAAATGTCATAGATATAGAGCTCATGAGTAGAAGAGATATTTGAATCTATGTAGTGTAAAATTCTGCATGTTCATTTGTTTGTTATGTTTCATAGATGACTATTACCAAAGGCTATACCTAGGCTTAGATGTAGGAGAGGATGAGAGATGGAACAATAGCATAACCCCAAGGACAGAGAACAGGAGTAAGTTTGTCATAAGAATATGTGTGACCCAGTAGATGTTGTATGAAATATATGACAAGCATTTTTGATCCAGGCATAGATGAAGGTTGAGTTATTTTCTTACAATGGAAGGTAACGAGAAGTTGCTAATGGGGATATTGTACAAGGAAGTAGACGATGCTGACAAACGGGTTTCTGGGGAATGGGTATTCCTAGTCGAGACCACTGTGGGAATGAGAGAAGGAGCAAGGAGAGGGTCTGGGCGACGGAAGAGACACCTGATACCTGTGTCAGGGATGACGGAAATCCATGTGGGCAACAGTTCGACAAGACGTTGAGTGTGAGCAGACCTGTAGTTTTAAAGTCTACAGGCTTTACTTGAGGTAGTAGAAAAACCGAAACGACAGGGGAAGAATTTTGCTTGTCAGTTTCAGAGGGGGAAAGTCTAAATGGATGCATGTGCTACAGACATGGGGTCGGGGAACAGGAGGGTGAAGGAGCAGATCTTCAGCATCAAGGACGGAAGAGCAGTGTTTCCACCAACGTATGAAAGCGTGGACAGCTGACCCGCCGCAGCTGCTCAGTCAGAAGCAAAGATTGCTTCTTCCCAGAGTACAAGGATGAGTTTGGTTAACAGGGATGGGGGAATCTTATTTTGTCCATGCAATGCGAGAATTGAATTTGATGGATATTAACCTTCTCTGGGGGCAGATATGATTGGTCCGGTCTTACAGACTTTCAGGCCTATTCTATTTGTTGGTTTGCTTGGTTTCCTATCCAGTGACGTATCATACTCTTGTGAGCATTGCAGTAGAAAAAGATCCCAGCACCAGCTGATTTTCCACTCAAACTTTTAATATTCACAAAGCAGGAAGTAGAAGCTAAAAATGGCCTGCAATTGTTATCACAACTGCAATCAAAGCAATTGTTTCAGCTACAAAATTCTCAATGAGGTAAAAGAAGATAAAGCAATAAGACTAATCCTTTATTTCAAAAGGAAAAAGGAAAAAAAAGCAGAGAGAAAAAGAAAATGAGCAACTGAGATTAACTACACTATCTCTATTTAAATATTTATTTTATAAAGTAGTTAGGTTAAGAGATGAATCAGAAATTATTACTTGATATGGTTAAGCCAATTCAGTTGTGTAAATTTACTCATTATTGTTTGCCATTCAGCAAAATGGTAAACATTCTTTTTTCTTTTCGTCGAAGATGAAAAATGCATAAGGTTTGTGTTTTGCCATTGTTAGGCATTCAAAAGTTCTGGTTGGGGTCCAAAGAGCTTATTCAATCAAAAGCCAAATTATCCACCCAAAGCTATAAATGCAGCTGAAAAAAAGAAATATATTTAAAATAAGCAAACTGGCTTTGAAAGTAATTGGTAAAAAGCACTCACATGAATGACAGGAGTGCTCTTTACCATTGCTTTTCAGCTTGTTTTGACAGACAGACGGAGTGTAATGACTTGTTCGAGTTCATACACTACTTCAGTGCGCCACGGAGTGTGGGTCTCCTCACAGCTCTCTCCCTCTCATGAATAATGCTGAACATTAGTGTTGGTTTCTCTTTTGAATGGTGCTAGACATTCAGTTCCCCTCAGCTCTAGCGATGTCTGCACTTGGACACACACACACACACACACACACACACACACACACACACACACACACACATATATATATATATATATATATATATATGGCATCTCAGTGATAATAAGGATCCCAAGCTTTCAATAATTGTTTCAGTAATTGAAAATAAAGTATATAACACCTAAAATTAAGTTATATTGAAAATTAAAGTCATAAAACATCGGATTATGTTGCTTTTATAATAGATGGTTAATGTATCAGAGGTTGACAACTTTAATTTGAAATCAATTAAAGAATAGAGAAAATAGTAAAGACTGAGGATTCTCTTGGTCACGAGGATTCTGTTTTCTCAAACATATTGCTAAAACCTCAATTATTTCAACCTTTATTTTTATCGTGAAATATTGTATACCATTTTCAAATGGGAGGGGGCTAGCTAGTACTAAGCATATTTTCATGTTATTCCTTATTGTTTCCAGTTCAGTTCATTTTAGGTGGATTGGTCATTTACATCATTCTTTCCTTGAAATGAAGACACACACACACACACACACACACACAGAGGTGGGGAGAGAAGTAACAAGATGAGAGAGGATTAGGTTTGTATACAAATGATCTACTCTAGAAAGTAAAAAGCCACTCATCAACCATGCAAACATGTTGAAAATATGGTGTCTATGATTTTTCTCCAAATAAAGGATTAAGTGATTTAGAAATGAAGCATAAATATGGTCAACACACAGCCACCTTCCCCTAGAGAAGTGTGAAAGTCTGGCTATGTTTTATATGCAGAATGACCTCTCTGGATTATGGAAACAATTCTGACTCCTGCTCCTCCTCAGTGGCCCCAGAAAGCGAGGTGAGAAAGAGGGTTTCTGAGCATGGAGTGTCATGATTTTCTGGGTTTCTGAAAATACTGATCTTTTACATGGTATCTTATACTCATTTATTCTTGATTACTGTAACGCAAAAAGTTTTATTAAAAGTATAACATGCAGATCAAACTACACCGTGCCATCCTGATGAAACTGGCACTAAGTGTTAAATTGTCCTTGAGAGAACATTTGATCCTTTAAACAGTCCATGCTGGGAAATGATACATATCAATTACAAAGGCAAATACTTAAAACCTGAAAACCAAAAATAGTTGTGGAAATATTTGTGTGGACATTTTGAGGCAGGGGTTCATTTAAATACAGACATTTGCTTTATGTAAAATATATGTATTTATGCTTAGAGATTGTGTTGTCCAAATCAGCTGTCCTATGTATGCATTTAAATGAGACATTTCATTAATGTCATAAATTTCACAGAGATCATTTTAGCTGAATTAAAATTCTTCTTTGTTCCTTACATATATTTGAGCCTAATAACATTTCTAAGAATACGTTGTGTGTGTGTGTGTGTGTGTGTGTGTGAGAGAGAGAGAGAGAGAGGGAGAGAGAGAGAGAGAGACAGAAAAGTTAGTTTTATAAAATTCTCAGACCATCATTTGTTTCAGTGTGTTTCAAACTGCAGTAGAGTAATGGTAGGGTTAAATTCTTGCATATTACATAGAAAATGAGGATGTTCTATGTTTGCAGAGATAAGAATAGTGGAGCTGGGGATGATATCTGTAAGGAAGTCTCAGAGAAGTGGCCATGGGAAGATGATAGATGATATTTACCTCATATGTCATCATAACTGTTTTTAAAGCAGATGTCCGAGTCCTGCTTTATCAGGGGTCTGGGAAATGCATCATTCCCAAGCACTCCATCACCGCGACATAAAGAAATAGCAGACCTTGAGTGTGTCAAACAGTGTCTGTCTAGTCTCCTCTTTGTCTCTCAAATGCTGACTTTCCCCCATGCTGCATTCCTCATATGTGTGGTCCTTAAGAGAGGTTTAGTATTCTATACCTTCTCTATTGGACAAATGAATGAGTATGTGCATATGGGCAGTAGATTTGAATTTAACATATTAGAGTAAAAATGTAGATGCCACAGTGGTAGGTGGTTATGCTGTTTTAATATTGTTGTTCATAGTCATTGTATTCTCTGAGAGCCAGCTTTCTCAAACACTCTGAACTAACAGGATGATGCTGTCATAACTCCTATTTTATAGATTAAAAAGGGAGACTAGTGACAAAATCCACATCTAGTTGTAGCTCGTCATATTCCTCACCTTCCTTTTTTCTCCCTTCTTTTTCTCTTTCTTCCCTCCCCTGTTTTTGTCTCCTCCCGATTTTCCCAGTCTTGCTCTCACTTGCTAGCTATACAAGGCTCTGCAGATGAAACCCAGGACACTATGCATAACAGAAATGTGCTATGACACTTCTGAGGAACCAAATAAAAACCATCCTTCATCATTGATGGACATTCGCACTTCCTTTCTTGTTTTTGAACTCCCCTTGTATAGCTCTACAAAGACAAGGCAGTGGTTCTGAGGACATCCACACTGAATTTGCAAGGATTTTATCTATGCTTCTCTGGTCAGAAAGTATTTTTTCTTGTGGACAATTTGACCTCCTTTCTGAAGGATGCATGAAATTTCTGCAATGCAGATCCTTGTCTATATTAAACAGTGATCATATGCCAAACATTTAGGGGAGACCAGATTAGAGCTAATGCCATACAGTTTTCAGGCATACTGGGAAATGTTAGCCGAAGTTTGTTCTGTGGTCACCTCCAGCCGCAGAGTAGCGTTATCTCTGTGTCAAATGGCAAACAGGAATCTTGACCTCTACTCTTAACTGCTGTGCCAGATGTTCCTCAATGGAAGAGAGTTTGTCTCTGAGGGCTCCATAAACAAACCTGATCTGAACGGCTCCCCCCAGGCATTCCTGGGGGTTTATCAGATAAAAATGAACTCTACTTTTATTACAGACAAAACCTATTTAACTTCCTCTTAGAGAAAACAGTGAAATGCTACGTTATAATTTGTGAAAACACATGGGATTCTGGAGGTAAGAGAGCACAAAAGAAAACTATATTTCAACTGAACACACTTTCGGCTTTTATCTTGAATAATGTGCGTTAACAAACTCCATTGTTTTTCTTGTTCCATCAGTGATTAGACTTTGAGACTATGAAGAATGTGAGGTCTACATCCAGAATAGCTGTATTGCTGAGTCTGACACATTACCTTAATGATAACAAGTCTGTGTTCTGTGCCTGGTATCTAGAACAGTTAAGCTGTCCTATAGCTGAGGTCTCTTGTGTGACATGAGTGAGGCCTTATGTCTTTATTCCCCAAACACACACACACACACACACACACACACACACACACACACACACACACACACCCTCTACACTCACACACACACACTCATACACACTCATAAACACTCACACACACTCATATATACACACACTACAAACTCACACACACACAAACTCAAATACACACACATTCCCACACATACAGGCACACACAGAAAAATAATAAAATATGCAAATGTACAATCACACAAATACACTCATACATACACACACAACAAAACAAACAGCAACAATAAGGACCAGTGAGAAAAGGAGGAAGAGAAAGCAAGGAAGCAGAAGATCAAGACAAAAAAGAGATAATGCTGAGATTCTTTTGAAATAGAGATCTTTATTAGCATAGAACATAAATTTGGTCCTTGGAAGATAGGCATTAGAGTTGGAAGGTAACTCAGTAAAAAGCTTTCCTTGCAAGCATTAGGGGATGAGTATGATCTTCAGAAACTATGTAATTAGAATTGGAACTGGGGTGGGGGGTGGTTCTTATCCTAGCACTGGGAACACAGGGACACGCAGATGATAGCAAGCCTAGTTGCAATGGAAATCAGGACTGAAACTCAAGCGAGCCCGGAAGCAGGAGCTGATGCAGAGGCCATGGAGGGGTGTTACTGACTGGCTTGCTCCTACTGGCTTGCTCACATTGCTTTCTTAGAGAACCCAGGACCACTAGCCCAGGGAATGGCACTACCCATAATGGGCTAGGCCCTCCTCCCTTGACCACTAATTGAGGAAATGCCTTACAGAGGATCTCATGGAGGTATTTCCTCAAGGGAGGCTCCTTTCTCTGTGATAACGCCACCTTGTGTCAAGTTGACAGACAAACCATGCCAGTACAGACACGTTACAAAATGTTGAGACAGACTGAAAAAAGGCATCAGTGCTGAGTCGATAGATGACCTTGGAAATACTCAAATGTTATAATAAACAAAAGCCAAAATATAAATGTAAAATTACATTAAACATATACCCTTGGCTTTCAGCCGTACATACTAAGAATCGTTTCTTAGTTTTTGTGATAAATGCTTTAATGCTAGGTTCATTTATTCATGATGTGCTGTGTGTCAAGCATGTACTTTGAGTATATTATTGGACCTAAGCCTGAAATGCCGTAGTAGTTCAGTGAAATTTAGTAGGAGAACAGGTTGGCTTTTGCAATGGACACTTTGACTTGTGCCACTGGCTAGCCCAGCTGAGAGCCATAAACTGAGCAGAGACTCTTAATTGTTCAGGGACACAGCCATAGGCCTAAATAGTCCAAAGGGATTTAGTCCGATCATTTGACTCTTTAAAATTGTGACCTAAGACAGATAGGAACCTGGTCCTCTGGGAGTAGAGACTAATGCATTAAGCTTGTCCCCCCATCTTGTTTTCAGTATTTACCACTGTGCTCTTGTTTTCCTTCTTGCCAAATAAAAGTCAAGATGGCAGGAATGTTCTAAAAGAACAAATACAGCTGAAAGCTTAATCTAATTGGGCAAAGACTAAATTTATGATTTGGTTGTTAATTAGACTTAAAGAACAAAGCTAATGCTGTTCCATTTAGTGAGAAAGGCCTCTGCGGACAGAGGACTGACCAATATTGGTTCTCCTGCTGGGAAAACACTGTGCATAAACAAGTCCCTAGGGTTTCATTACTGAGCCTTTTAGACAAACACAAAATGCATCTTAGTTTATTTGAAAATCCTTACAATGAAGCTTTATTGTATATCTATAAATTTTTCACATTGACATGTCAAAGACTTGTAAAAGTATACTGGCAAGAACGATAAACATTATAAAGAACACTTTTCCCTTAAATGTAAGATGATTGTAGATTGGACACAGTGTGGTCATAAAGTGGATGAGATTCTGTTTGGAGAAGCCATTGAGAGAATGAGTTCTAATGCCTGCACAGAGTAATAAACTAGTCACTGAATAAGCAAACCATTCTACATCATTTAGCATGGCTGTGCAAGGTAATTCTGATGACTAGAAAGATATGTCACTTGAATATTTTGTTCCATTTCATTATTTAAGAGAAAGTTTTGATGCTGCTGCAACACCATTGGAATTATACGCTCTTGGGTTATTTCTTATTTTTAATAATTATTTTATTTATTCACATTTCAAAATTTGCCCCCCTTCAGGGCCTTTCCACTGCAAACCTCTGCCCCCAATCCCCCTCCCCATTGTCTCTAAGAGGGTGCTGCCCCACCCACGCAGCCACTCCCAGCTCACCTTTCAATCATCTCCCTTAGCTGGGGCATCAAGCCTCCACAGGACTAAGCACCTGCCTTCCCATTGATGCCAGACATGGCCATCCTCTGCTGCATACACATCTGTAGCCATGTGTACCCTTTGGTTGGAGGTTTAGCCCTTGGGAGCTCTGTGGGGTCTGGTTTGTTGATATTGTTCTTCCTAGGGGGTTGAAAACCCCTTCAGCTCAGCTCTTGTGTTATTTCTTAAGAGGATGTTGTGCTTAATGACTATATTGTCACATACTGATTCAAGAATTTTTGAAGTTATTTTTCTAAGAATTTAATATGTAATTCATTCATCTCCTAGAGAGACATTGGGTTCCCATTATTGCACATTTATCAAGATGGCAACTGTTTCTTCTGTCCACATTTCTCTTTTCTCTCTTTTTTTTTTTCTTTTTTTTTTCGGAGCTGGGGACCGAACCCAGGGCCTTGCGCTTGCTAGGCAAGTGCTCTACCACTGAGCTAAATCCCCAACCCCGTTGTCCACATTTCTCAGCGGTACCTCTATAGAGTCAATGAAACTAGAGTGCGACTGTCGCTACTCAGTTTCGTCATCCTGGGAACTGAGTGTCTCATGGAACTTGGCAGATAATTTGAACTACTGGATACTTTACTTTTTCTGCTGATGATTTAAAAATAATATACTTTTCATCACACAGATTAAAATATGGAATTTATAAAACCAGTGCTTCATAAAATTTATTTTTCTTCTCTTTCTGATAGAATATCTTTCTGGTTCTGACATGTTTTAAACTATAAATACTAGGGTATATTTCTGCAATATAGCCATAATCTGTTAGTGGTTTGCCAAAACTAAAAGTCTTGGAGACTTTAAAATTTACAGTGGGAGGAATACTCAGACCAGGTAAGCAGTAGAAGCAGCAAAGAAAAGTGAGATTGATATTACAGTCAGTTTCTTGGCTTTAGGTCAAACACTCACGCTCTCATAAATGTGCTCTGCAATTCTAAAAAGAAATTCCAGGAGGGACATTCTTTTTAGCCTGAAGACTCACTGGCGTAGCTAGTGGAGAACTTGATTAATATGTGGAGCTTTGGAATGACTAATTTACTTATTTTAACAAAACAATCTTATATACCATTGTTCTTCATTTAACTAATTAGGCTCTTACTTTGCAGTGGCAAAGGGCGAAAATAGGTCATGACCTGACCTAGTCAGCAAGGGGATCCCCATACAACTCTATAGTCACCTAGCCTGAGTGGAGGCACCACAGGGGTTCTTCCTGGAAGCTAACATTTTGACACTTGCAAAATCTTGTCCACTCTAAAAAATTATAGAAATATAGAAATATAGAAAAAGTATGAAAAAAATGAACTGTGTACCCCCTCTCAATCTGAAGTTCTGATTACAGTTGACTTATGTGTGTTTATTTGCTTTCTAAGTGAAAAAAATAAAGAAATTCCAATTTTCAGATATTAGGTTAATCTTATATTTTGTTTTCTGCCTTTGAAAATAAGATTAAATAATAGCATGAAGCAAAATAATATATATTACCATAATGATGGCTTATGGCACACCCAAGTAGATATGGAATATTGATTTAATTTTTTTCACAAGCGACCAAGATAATATTCATCCTGATTATAACAGTAGTTCTTAGTTATATTCCATTGCAGTCTTGGCATCAGCTTAAAATGGGTGATTAACACAGCTTGACTCTAAATTATCTGGGGGACTTTCCAATTAAGCACTGTTCCAAACCTTGTTCCTTTTCCTTGTGGAGGTTCTACAGTCCTCTGCCCCTGAACCTAGTATTCTTTCTGTCAGTTCCCTGAGTCAGTGTTAACCCATTCATTGGTTCCTGTTTGAAGGTCTCTCTCAGGATGTGCCTTACTCTCATTCATAGTTTCTCATTTCCCCTGTCTCCGGTATATCTTACCATGTCCTCATAGATGGGATACATGTACAGTTAGATATTTCTTCTTAATTGGATGCTGAAAATTGAATGTATCCCTTCAACTCAACTAATATTTACTCACTAACTGCCAAGTCAACACTCATTATTTAAATCGTGTATACAGTTGAAAAAAAAATAACCTGAAAAGAGAAATCTCTCCATTTTAAAAATCAATGTTAGCTGTATCATTAGTATATAAAATCCAGGATGTGTTGTGTTCTTTATAACCTCTCATAAATTGTGAGCTTTTTAAATTATTGAGATTTAGATAATAGGAAAAGTAAAGCTTCATTGTTGGAAACATGGAAGATGATGCTGGATCGAGGGAGAAATTTCAGCCCGGGTCTTGAGTTAGAAAAATTGGTAAGTCCTATTGTTAGGGTTTCCCAGGTTGTCAATCAAATCTGTCAACTTTTTCTTCTCATTTCCTTTTAGTTCCTAATAAGCTTTAAAACTTTTCTCTTTGATCCTCAATTTCCTTAAATTCAAATATGATTTGTACTATTCTTAATGACACTTTCAGTCCTTTTATGTCTTCAAACAGACAACGCATAATTTCAGCCCTATATATTACATTGGACTTATTTGAAAACTGGAAATTTTAATTTTTGTGTCCATTATTTTGATGAGATGCAAAGATACAGAAAAAGACCAAGGACCGAAATGTCACATGTCAATGAATGTGAAGTACATGTATGATTTGTAAAGTTTCCAATTTTCTAAATGAAAATATGCACTAATGACCAAGTATAAAGAAAAGAGAGAGAACTCCAAGTTCAGTGAAATAAAATTAAATCAAGGAAAAGAAAACAGTGAACATAAAATATTTTTTGTGAATAAATATTGTTTTGAGAAGCAGGCATGTGAATTTTCTGAAAATATAGCTCACAGCAGACCTTTGAATTTGAAATATCTCTATCCATACAGCATCTAACTTATTTCCTTCAAAAACTTTTTTGAATAAAATATACACAATTTTTGGCTTAAAGACAGAGCTTGAACTAACTGCCTATGCTTGCCTTGCAGAAATGTATTACGAGCAAAACACACTTGTTAGAGAAAAGCTGAAAATGTAGAACCTGAACCTGCCAACTGGTCCCTCTCTCCACCCACCAGGCCTCATTAAATTAATCTGGAAAGAACGCTATCTCTTTAAGGCTGGGAGAAGTCTGTGGCGATGAGCCAGGAGCAGCCCACCAATTGGCAGACCCATTGGGTGATAAATGTCCAAGGACCTCTAAACTGACGACACATTTTTCATCATTAATCCAGTCTATTGTAACCAGGGCCACTCACATTGATTCGGACTAGGGGGCATCATCTGCTGTTAAGTGGGTGATGACTCGCTAAAAATGAAGGTCTAAAACTAATCAAATATATTTAGAGCCTTACCGGCAACTTGCTGGGAGAGCATCAGTGGCAAGCTAACAGGGGAGCCCCCAGCAGGTAGTGTCAAGATTGGCCTGCTTGTGTGGGAATGTAGGAAATTCATCTCAAGCCTGTTGTGCAATTTCAGCTACTGTAGACCGAGGTACCTCTGTGCATGTGCATTTATCGAACAGGACCATATTTGAGTTTTTCCTTAGAGTATAATTTAGAAATGGAAAGCTTTTTTTGTGGAAAAAAATCTAATAACTTAGTTAAAAGGAACAAAAATTTCAAAGCTAGATCTCTTTGGGACTCTTAGACATTTATAATTTTTGCCTTACAGAAGTGACTTAACATTTGAATTGATAAACTCTGATAGGAGGGCTCTCCTTTTTCTCACTGTAGGATAATTTGGGTTCCTTTGTTTTTTATTAATTAGTTAATACACTTATTTGCATCCCAAGTGATGACCCCCCCTCCTGGTTGCCCCTCACAGCGTTCTTCCCCTATTCCCCTTCCCTTTGCCTTTGAAAGGGTGTCCTCCCCAGGTTATAATAAATTACTTTATTACATGCTATAGTGATATGTTCAAACATGTTGAATTAATTTAAAAGTTTATATACATATCCAAAATTAGCATTTTATTTATCAATGGGCATACATATTCATGATTATAAAGTTGTTTTTACTTTAATTTATATCGACAAATTTGTTCCACTTATAGCTTGGACTACTAAAACTTATGGTGTGTTAAGTTTTGTTCTCTAGGCAAACACAGAAAACTTGTTATTTCCTGTATGCATGTCATTAATCAAGGCCAGGTGGAAGCCTGAAATAAATTGAAATGATTACATTAATTAATGAGTAAACTTAATTGATGCATTAAGCGAAATAGCTATAAATTATAGGATAAAAATAAAAGCAAAGTTTGGAAGAACGTATTAAAAAGAGAAAGGTCTATTTAAGTATCTTTTCATAAGGAAAAATGCAGAGGTGGAAGTAGGAGAAGGCACCATGGCAGTCTCCATCTATCCCAGTGTTCTACTCAGGAACCACAGGGCCGACTCAGAAAATACTTGGTGGTGTTATGTGAAAATACTTCTTGCCCAGGATTTCTTGGGACCAGTGTCATCAGCTCAACTTAGAAACTTTCCTCCAAGTTCCAGAGCTGCAGGCCCATTCCACTCATATTTGAATGTTTTAAACGGGATGTATTTGTGCGTCTACTGACTCTAATTTTGGCTGAATTGTGTGGAAGTATTTACTAAGGAGTATTTATAAAGACCATCTTGCCATGTTGTGGACATTTGCAATCTAAAGGTCATCTTAACTGTGCCAAAAGCAACTAGTTATGAAGTAATGATCAAAAAGATGATCAGATGATCAATTTCCTTGATAGCCAGTTGCATACAGATTCCTGTTAAGACTGGTTGCTTGCTCTGACACTATTCAAGTGATGTTAAAAAATGAATAAATACATCAGCACCAATGATTTTTCTGCTGCCGGAAATGAGGTCAGAGACAATGAAGTTTCCAAGCATCCACCGTGAATGAGGAAGAGAAGGAATTCTCTTGTTTCTTATAGAAGACACCATTAGCAGTCTACATTCTAATAAGATGTCTACATTCTAATAACTGAAAGGTGAGAATTATTGCCTTAGGTTTAAAAAAAGATTTAACATATATGAGTAGTGGAGATTTTCTTCAGGTACAAAAATGGAATCAACTTGTTATATATGGGCCCATAATACAAGAAGCCATTTTCCTCCTGTACTTAGAAGAAAATGTGATCACTGTGGATGGGTTCCAAAGATGAACACAGCCATCTTTAAAACGGGTCAAGTGCTTACAATTAGGCGTTTGTTTCATTTCCTCCAGCTGCAGAGGTGGGAGATGAAGTTCACAGGTTTCCAAGTTTATAGTATTCACAGATATCTCTCTTCTTTTCTCTGTCGCTCCAAAACTGACTAAAACAATGGGACTTTAAAACATACTTTATTGCCATAGGGTAACTTATGGCAATAAATATTAAAAATTAGATAACTTATAAAATAACTGGATTCCTCATCTCTTAGTAATGTATGTTATTTGTTTAGAAATAATTTTATTTTATTATGGTCTGAAGTAATAGGGGCAAAGTCCCATGTTTCAGTCAGTGAACTCTCCAAGTCAATGCTAAAATATATTGAGACCAAAGTAAATGAAAAGATCCCTATTTTAGTTAAAACCTGAAATTCTTTGTTGTCATGTAGTACTCAGAAGGCCAGAAGAGTAAGAGAGTGAGATAAAGTGAGGAAGATATGTTCCATGTGTCTTAAGAATCCATTTTTTTCCACATAAGTCAAGTCTCCATGGAATTTTCTAATATGCTCTCTCCTTTTTTGTCACTCTTGTGTAGATGAGGCCCAGAAGGGTCATGTATGGAACTCGGGTACATACATGGGGGAAACACAAAATAGCAGCAATTTATCCTCAGAAGAGTTAGAATTTCGGGTTAGTCAGGGGAAAGACTCAAAGCAAGCATTGATGGAAAGTATCACAGAAGGGTGGTTAGAATATGTAGTTTTTAAGAATATCCTAATTGAAATGGCAATACGAGGAGGAGGACCCGGTCTCAGGGAGGAAACTTTTCTGACTTTTGGAAGTTCCCCTGAACTGGAAAACCATTCAGCTGAGTCCTGGGACTGAGAGATGAATCTTCAAATAGGACAGAGTGAACAGAGCTATAGAAATCTATGAATGGAGGGTGTGGTGGCCCTGAGCAGGATGTTTGGTCATAACAAATAAGTTCATAATGTACTTGATCCTTTTGTTCAGGGCCCACACTACATTTGAGAAAGGCACTTTGTTTTACTATGAAATATGTAAACCCATGCTGTTTGGTAAGTGTTTGACTGATGATAAAATTTAAATGTAATACTCTTCAAATAGGTAGGCTCAAGGGAGATGGATGTGTAAAAGATAATTACAACACAACATGGTCCATACAGATGACATGATAATCAATAGTAATTATTCCCAGCAGGATAATATCCGGGGGCAGATAAAGTGCTGTGTTAGCCCCTCTAGCACAAGGTATTTTAGAGCTGTGTGTAAGGTTCCACCCTGCGTTCTCAGCTCTTTCTGATGGTCTTTGCACCCCTTGTCAAGTCTTGAATGAGGTTCTTTGTGTTAAAGTACGGGCTTTTAACACGTAAGGGTTGAACCTTGGAAGTCTCCCTTTTCTGCCTGGGACACAGGCAGAAAACCTGGTTGATTTCTCCTTGGACAAGCAGAGGTGTGAAATGAGTTGCTGATGTTGCAAGCATCATTAGCATCCTGGTGAATGAGGATATCCAAGAAGCAAACACAGGGCTTTCAGAGGAAAAACCACACGATGGTGCCTACCTCAGCTGTTTAAGGTTAAGTTCAACCATTCTCTTGCCAAAATGGCCTTGTTCTCTTGCTGACCACCAGATAATCTATCTGTTCACACCCCAGTCACTGAGTCAGGATACGCTCATTTCCAATGGGCTTGATCCCTTTCATAGTTTATATAAGTGGTGCTTTACAAATGCATGACTTTATATAACAACATGCTCATTTTTTACTGTGGAATAGAAGGGCAAAGTTGATAGATAATAATTACCTTATGTAACCTTTTAAAATTCTATATTCTAGAAACTATACATGTATACAACGGCATGAAAGATCCATACTAAGTCATTTTCACTTTGAACAAATTTAGAAGTAGTTTTGGGTGATTTTCATTTAATAATATTATTTCAGTATTTCACAATCAAAAGCAGCAATGAAACATATGACAACTGTTAGTGTGTCTACCATAGCTAATCTATTATTGCATATCCTTATGACCTGAAATTATATAATCTGTATAACTTAATTGCTATTTGCAAGAGGCATAAAATGAGAAATATTCCAAATATTCAAGACATTGCTACTTTTGGAAGCTGTTCTTAATTTTAGAACAATTTCAGAAATACAAAATACATATATATATATAGTATATATATATATACATATTTAAATGGTTTAAAAAGTGAACTGCTATTACTCCTCATGGGTGATACAAGTTTTTTTCCATTTAGATTGTACCGTGGGTGAAATGAGATCTGATTGTTTCGAGTCTCCTAATGTGTGCATCAATGCAGGTTGTCTAATGGTAAAACTGGACAAGGAGAGCTGTAGTCTGTCTTTCTGCTGTGTAACCACCCAACTGTGGGCAAACAGAAGACGATACTAGTGAGTGCTTGCTTCACACAGGAAGTACTTGAAGGTCATGCAGACAGTGGAATGTGATATGTGTTAGTTAGCTACCAGTGAAAGAGAGATGATAAATATGATAAAAACCTGTTGTCTTTAAAAACTTCTCAACTGGGGAACAAAATTGATACCAAAACATCAGAAAGTATTCACCCCTTTACCCATCAAGACCTTAGTCCAGATACTCAGTAATTACAACGGCAAGATTCTCTTCATTGTAGTTAAGTGAGAAAACCTGAACAAATACATGTACCGTCTATGCCGCTTGTATGGCTGCTCCTGATTTTCCTGGTGAACATTTCCTAGGCACCTCCTAGGGGCATCGTGATCATTGACAGCGAAAGTGGGCTTTCTTTCATTCTGTTCATTTCATTATGTATCTTAGAATACACAAGCCAGAAAGTTTAAGGACTGCCTAAGGTCCCACCACGCCTGACACAGTGGGATGTGTAGCTTTCCTGGGTCTTTCTGGTCAGTGTTCTTTCTTTGGGAGGCAGGGACCCATGATGTCACCGTTCGTACCTTGCATGACCTTGACATATTTAGTATGAAGGAGGAATCAATCCCCAAAGCAACAGAATCCGTCTGAGCAGCTTGGACACACAATGACAAGTACTGCTTAATTTTTGTTTAGCTTACTACTTAGTTTTTCTTAGTTACACTTCATGTATTTTGTGTGCTTCTGAAATTAGTTTAATAATAACTCTAAATTTTGATTTTGTGAAATAGGAGGCAAAGAAACTTCATCAGTATCTAGAATTAATCAGATCTAGAATACATGCTAAGAGATCACCAGGAGTAGTTGTCAAGAGTCAACTTCACAAACACTGTTTAAATTGGGCTGTGTTAATAAATAAAAACAAATTTGGAAACTTAATACAGTCTACCAACTTAACATTTTATATCTTGATAATGTGTAGCTTTCTAGGCTTCAAACAAAGTTGCATAGTGTTAAGGTTTTTTTTTTTTTAGTTTATATTTTAATGGAGACAATTGCAATTGTGTGCTATGAAGTCACATGTGTGACTCTTCTTAATTCATATTTTAATTGAGTTAATAGCTGCTATTTCTCCACACTTAGCTAACTCTTCACATCTTTATCATAGAATTAGTCAAGTACAGCTCACAGAGAACTAATGGGCTTCAAAGTTACTGGACCCTGCACGTCTTTGAGTTTTGACTGTACGTACAAACAAATGTCCTCGGACCTATTTCTGAGGGTTAAAGCATTTCTCCTTCATGTTACTTTTATTACAGATTGCTCCATCTGGATGCCTAAGTACTTCAGAGTAATACAGAAAGAATAATTGGTTTTAAGAAAAACAAATCAGTGCCTTTTCAAGAACGGTAATAATAGCATCAACTGCTCCATTTTGTATTTTGATGTATGTCTAACATTGCTTCTTAGGGGATATTCTGAGGTACAGTTATCAGTGTCCTTAAATATTCATCATTGTTTCAAAATTGTTCCTTGTAGATTATTGACTTTTTATGAATAAAAGAATAAATATCTAGGATAAGCCTCACTTCATTAAAGCGCTTCTTTCCTTACTTTCATCCCTACCTTTCTTCTCTCCTGCTTTCTCTCTCCCTCTCTTTCTTCCTTTCCCCTTTCCTTACCTCTTTCAGCTTTCTCTTTTTTCCCCGTTCTCCATCCATTCTTCTTTCCTTTCATTTTTTTCTCTCCTTCATTTCTTTCACTCATGAGACATTTACTTCAGTCGGTGCCTATCATGGACCTCTTGTGAGAATGTAGCAGATCCATGAGATCAAGTTACTCCTATTATCAAGGCCTTGGGATAAAACATACTCAAGTATGGATTCCACTTTGAAGACTTCTCAAACAGAGCCACTTCCATGATCACAGTCTTTTGGAATGTCCTATCTCATCTATTGATGGGAATCTATGTGGACTAGTTGGGCTCAAAGAAACCTAGATTCTAAGGCTTGTTGTAATGTCAGTAAAGATTTGGAGAGAGGTATGTGGTACTCTTGAGGCATCGTAATTTGCAATGCTGTATCCTGTTGTTTACCCAGCATCAGCTAAAGCAGATCAGTTTCTTTAGTTCCACATATACTGAAAATCAGAAAAATGCTCTCCTAGACAGAGAAAGATTCAGGCAATTTGATCAATCTTTCTTTGAGAGAAGCTCACCTCACTGGTCTGGATATATTTAAAAGACTTAGTAATCTTTGTGAAAATATATTGAATAATCACTCACTCCCAATTCTTGAGAAGAATCTCCGAATTTACGTACACATTAAGAATGTAGTTTTTCCCTAGGATGTTACAGTATAGAAATAAATTGGCTTTCACATCACATTGGATGAGAAATCAGGGTAAAGGTTGATGAGCAGCTAAGGTGTGGATTCACAGATGTGCTTTTATTTCAAATGTCAGCTATGCAGTGCTCAAAGACACAATCGGTGAAAGTTACAGATCAATTTTTTCTTTTAAAAGAAACTAAACATAAGTTTACTACTTAAGTACATTTCACTTCTTTTGCTGCTTTGGGATTTTATTGGAAGGGGGTTCAAAGCATCCTTCAGATGGTACTTTTTGTGCCAACTGATACTTGGAGCTAGAACACCCACCTTGGAATTATTAACCTGCATATGTCATTTAACACTCATGCCACACCACATGTGAGAAAGGACCAGTAGTCATTTCTGTGTTGTGGATTAGCAAACTGAATTATAAATGAATTAATCCTATCTTAAAGGCCAAACAGCTTCCAAAGCCTATGCATTTAACATGACCCAAATTTGCCTTTACATGGAAAAGGGAATTTAAATGAGCAAATATTCTATCCTTTGGCTATCCTTTCTCTCTAGGCGAAAACCTTACCTGAAAAATGCATTCGGTATGCGTATAGAGTTGGGGCAGCCATCAAAATAAGGCTTCTGCAGGATTCTAGGCAGTACCTATAAACTGAGGAGTAGTAAATATATTGCTACTTTGTCTCCTGTTCCTGATCCATAACTGCTCAATATTGATTTCAATTTTCACTTCAAGAATTTATTTAGTATATGCACAAAATATAGCACATTTAGTGAGGAAGAAACACTTCTCAACTTCGCATTATCCAGACTTAAAGTATTTTTTTAAAATTTCAAATACATGCTTGCTATTCAATTAGAAAAATAATGTAGCATTCAGAACAACTTATTTCCTCCAAAGAAAAGGATGCGTGTATGATAACACGCCTATATCTTTAAGAGCCAAACATTTTATTGTGTAGTTCAGCATCAAAAAAAAATCTTTTTAAAGACAGATGAGATGAGGCAAACCTGTAAGTCAAATACCCGGGAGGTTGGCAAGAGTTGGAATTTGAGATGAACTTAAGAAAAGAAAAAGAGCCAAAGATGGGATTCCAGCATGATGGTTCATGTGCTGGTGACGCATCTGTCCTCACACGGCCATCTTCCTTCATATTGGAGTCTTCCTGGGTATCTCTCTCTCCTCTGGAGAGTTCAAGATGCTTGGATGAAAGACACAGCTTACTCTAGAATGGATTAGTTTGAATGGGATTGTGTAAATGAGTAACCTACTGCAACTGAGGTCATGGGAATAGATTAGTCATCTTTAAATTAATGGCCTTTGAAGTAGTGCATTAATATGTTATCAGTAAATACATTATTTTAATGATATTTTAATAATATTTATTTTGTCCTTCTCATCATGTAAATAATTATAGCACAATTTTCTTGTAATAAAATATCATTTAGCACTGTTTTAATACACCGTCCAGATAGAGTGTAACAACCTTGAGTACTGTGGTGATACTGCAGTCCCTAGTTAGCCTGCCATGAATCATAGCACTTGGCAGAGTTATATGTGTTTAGTATCATCATTATTGGGTTGGACCTGTCTTACTTTAGCCCTGATGTAACATTTCTTTAACTGATAAAACCAAAGCAGAATCTATTTTATAGTGTTACTTTAGGATAAATACAATATATGATTAGGATATATTTACTAACCAAATTTATTTAAAAATATCAGAAATGGTTTTATGTATATAGTATTCTTTCCCTCACATATGAATTTCCATTTTGTCAATCTTCTTCTCAATTTTCAGTTTTTAAAAATTTAGAATGAGTTTAGGGTTTGAGAGGATTTAATAAAACAATTATTAACTTTCCTGTGTTAGTAAGAATGACTATAAACTATAAACTTTACTCAATATAAAATCTGCTCCAACAATGCCATGATTCGTTATAAGAGTAAACATCCCCTGATGCTAATTCTTGTATTAGTCAGAATTGTTTTGACTTGAATGTTATGTTACTGTAACTAAATAAAACTTGCATCATTAATTGGTGTTCTTGTGACTATTTCTGCCAACTGTTCATCTTCACCAATGTTCTACCTTAGAACCAGCTAGAAATATTCATACATGGACTATGGTCTCGTGGACAGTTTCAAATAAATAGTTTAGAAATCAACACTGTAATTCGTATTTGACATTTTTGTGCCTGCGCAACATCCAAAGCTGTTTCAGTGCCCAGTGGGGATGGATAATCCTCAGCTCCCCAAAGAGAATTAGGGATAAAGTTTTAATGATCACAAAAGGGCAGTCCTGGGCTGTCAGTGTGCAACAGATTTAGAGTGTCCTTGGTTAATATGAGACAATTGCAGATTCATTGGATCTGTGTTTAAACATCCCAGTACAGTGAGTGAAGTCTGTTAATGATATGCCGTCCATGCAGCTGACATTTTAAGATCCATGCTGCTTTTCAATGAGAGTGGGCACTAACGATGCCTTTTGACTCTTGAGAATTGATTTCATACACACCAGGAGCTTGTGATGGATTCGCTCCCACTGCGGGAATTGTCTGCGAATATCTGAGGGCAGGAATTGACTTAGAGAATCTATCTTGAGCTTTCTGTTGTAAAGTATGAAATTTGTGCATTAGAATTAGGTGATGCTGAGTTTAATTCCTCGCCTCCATTATGACTCTAAACCATCACAAGTCTCTACCTGGTGTGAACAAGCCGAAGAGGCACTGAATTCATTCTATGGCTTTGTCTACTCACTTGAAAATCTTTAACATTAACATACATTGAACTCAACGATAACTAGGAATTTAAAACCTCAGAGTATTCTCTCTCAGTCTGTAAAAGTACATTTTTCTTTGAATAAACTAGCTTTTCAGATAAAAAATAATGTACTTTTTCAATATGATAGATCAATTTCTATGTTATGAACAGTTGCATTATTTCGACTTATTACAAGTTCATGTTTTGCTTTGTCTTTAAAAACATAAAGATTGTATTGAAGCCAATTGACAGTCACAGGTACTTATCTTCTCTGCAGCATATTTATGTAATACTTTCAGAATTCCGAAAAGGGAAAGTATACCACCGCACTGAAGGGCAATGCATTCCTCCTATCTCTTTAGCATAGATTATTAATGTGAGACCACCCTCCTGATGTGTGGTCTCCTGGACAAGTGACAGGCTGGCCCACATGGTCTACTCTTAAGAGAAGAAATAATTTTATTTCTTCTTCAAGACGTTGACGGGTAGATGGTGGTTTCCTTTGGAGTGTTCATTTATTTGTTTTTTCATTTTTCCATTTTTTATTGGTTATTTTATTTATGTACGTTTCACATGTTATCCCCCTTACCAGTTTCACCTCTACAACCCCCTAGCCCCTCCCTGCCTTTATGAGGGTGCTTACCCACCCACCTACCCACCTACCCACCTACCCACCTACCCTACCTACCCCCACCTACCCACCTACCCACCTACCCACCTACCCACCTACCCACCTCCCACCCCCCCACCTACCCACACCCGCTTAGCGCCTTAACATTCCCCTACCTTGGGTCATTGAACCTCCACAGGACCAAGTGGTTCAACTCCTGTTTATACCAGGTAAGGCCACCCTCTGCTACTTATGCAGCTGGAGCCATGGGTCCCCCATGTGTGCCCTTTGGTTGATTGAGTCCCTGGGAGCTTTGGTGGTCTGGTTGAATGATATTGTTCTTCCTATGGTGGGTTGTAAACCCCTTCAGCTTCTTCAGTCCTTGCCCAAACCTCTCCATTGGGTCCCCTGCTCTCGGTCTGATGTTTGATTCTGTGCATCTGCATCTGTTTTCGTCAGGCTCTGGCAGACTCTCAGGGGATAGCTATTTGACTAGAAGGTAGCACCTTTTACTTAGTGAGACTTAAATTCTACTCTAAAACATTAACATTACTAATCGGATTTGGAAAATCGCCTTGCAATTCTTTTAGAATCGCTTACATTTTCTTTTAGAAGCTGATCCTATGTTATATTCTAAAATGTATGCATAAAGATGTTCTTACCAGTCTATTCTAAAATATGAATTAGTTAAAAAAAAACTATAACTATTCCAGTAGGGTGGTACTAGCTAAAGAAATATCTCATAACAATTGCAATATTCCAGTCTGTAGAGATGAGAATTTCCATTATAAAATGTGGCTATTAGCATAGAAAGATTCACTACATGGCAATTGGTAAAAAATTAATTACCACATGATATTATATTTATAAGAAACAAAAGGAGGTAAGTAAAAGCTTACATGGACAAAGAGATAACAGCTTCAGGTATAAACTTCATCAATATAAAATTTTTACTCTGGTCAATAAAGCAATGAGAATAAAAACATCATTTGATATTTTATTTACACATGGTATTCTCTCCATAATGCTAGGGATTGACCTTTCTGGAGGAATAAGGGAATAGAGAAATGACAAAAACACATATTAACAGAAAAGCTGTGATTGTTTTGGAAACCTGTAGAATCAGGAAAGCTCGGCGTGTTTATTGTATAAAACTCAACCAGTTTGCTTCAGAAGCAGGTTCTGCCAGTCTCGGTAGGGGCAGTCTCTAACTGAGCAGTCATTAGGTCATAAACACGGCGGGGGGACAAAGATACTGCGAACACTGTTTTTGATTACTGCCAACCTTTGGGCTTTGACCTAAGAAAAGATGATACCACGCCCCTGCACTTCATCTGATAGCAGCTCTACAACTCCCACGGGGCAGAGGCGCTGGTCCTTGACATGGCGGTGTCCACATCTCTCAGAGCTACACTTGCTCCCTATATCAATGTACACATTTTCGTGAAACTACACTAATTATTTTGCTTAATTAGATGGTCATCCCTATGAAATGAATAAGATGGATTGGAGATGAATAAGATGGATTGGAGATTGCGTATTACTTTTGTGTGACCATTTTCTCCAAATTGAAACACTCCCCTCCCAATAAAGAGACGAGAGAGTTTAAGACTCAGAAAGTAGCAAATTCCAAAACCCAGGAAGTGAAAGCAACTTGCAAACCTCTGGAAGCTACAGAAACTTAGGAGATTCGCAAGACTCAGTCTTTCATTGAGGGGTAACAGGGAGATCGCACGAGGTGGAGTGGGGGCCCAGGAGGGAGAGAGAATGAGGAGGAAATAAGGGGGGGCAGTATCAGGTACTGGAGGGGACAGGAAAGAGATTCAGAGGGGCAGGAAAGTGAATAAAAATATAGCAGTGGGGGATGAGGAAGTGGGGGTAGCCACTGAAGGTCCCAGACACCAGGGAAGACAGAGGCTCCCAGGACCCAAAGAGAATGACTTTAGCTGAAATGTGCAGCAAAGGGGAGATAGTACCTGTAAAGACCACCCCAGTAGATAGGCCTGGCCCAGGTGGAGGGATGGGGCCACCCACTCATCTCAAAATTTTTAACCCAGAAATGTTCCTGTCCAAAGGAAGAACAAGGACAAAAAAAAAAAAAAAAAAATGGAGCAGAGACTGAAGGAAGGGCCTTCCAGGCACCGCCACACCTGGGGATCCATCCTGTTTGCAGACACGAAACCCAACACTGTTGCTGTCCTGTCGCCAAGAGGTGCTTGCTGACAGGAACCTGGCGTGGCTGCTGATTGGAAGGTTCTGCCAATGCAGGTGTGGATGCTTGGAGCCAACCAGCAGTCTGAGCTCAGGGACCCAAGTGGGAGAGCTGGTGGAAGGACTGGAGGAAGTGAGGTCATTGTAAACCCATCCCAGGGGCTAGATCACCAACCAAGAAGTGTACAGGGAGGTATCCATGGCTCCAGATACCTATGTAACAATGGATAGCCTTATTTGGCATCAATGGGAGGGGAGGCTCATGGTCTTGCGAAGGTTTGATGACCTCAGAGTAGAGGAATGCTGGAGCGATGGGGCCTAGGGGGAGCACCTTCACAGTGGTAAAAGGGAGAGGGGAGGGGGGGAGGGGACAGGGCTGGTTTAGGATTCTGGAGAGGTAACCAAGATGGGAGCTATCATTTGAGGTGTAATGATTAATAATAATAAAAAAGATTCCTAAGACTCATCCTCCCGCATTCCCAAGATTCCATCCAGTGTTACCAGTTGCTGGGCAGAGAACGTTCTCCCAGCAACTGGACTGTCTGCAAGTTATGCAGAGAGCTTCGGTAGCATAGTTTTCATAAGACGTCACACGCTGTGGGCTGGGATTCAGGTAATGCCACTGTTTGTAAGCCAGCCGCACCCTGCAATGAACCACCGTAATCTTACTGGATCACTAAGCTAGACTGGGAGAGCACAGTTCCTTTGCTCTGCATCGGGGTACAATCTAGGTTGAATGTATTTTTTCTTATCACCTCAGGAAAAAGTCACATCATAAACCCTTTATGCCCAACCTAAATATCTAGAGATTTTTACTACAGTACACTGTGCAACCTATCACAGAACTTCAAGATAGATGGAGTAAAAATTCTAAGGAAAACCTAAGCAGGAAACTTGTGTCCCAATATTAAAACACACATTCCTGGATCTTTTTCTTGTCAAAATAAACATATTTACTATTTCCATGGACATGATTTAAGCATGTTCCTTGTGGCTGATCCTAACCCCAAGAAATTTTTCCACTCCTGGTCACCTTTTGTCAATAAATCTTAATTTTTGTCCTAGTTTCATACTGCAATTTATGGAATTATACCCGAAGAACTGAAACGTAAAGGCAGAATTAAATTCAGCTTCAATTATAGTTAATAATTGGTCCAAACTCATTAGCATGGCACTTAAGGAAAGCAGTTACAGAAACTGGAGGAGACAGGTACACGGCTACCCACTCACAGGAGCCAGGCACCCGGATGAACTCTCTCTAATTAATTTCATTATGTTATACAACTGTGGGGATTTATGGTGGGAACTTAGGGATGTGACTAAACCCTTGTTTTATTAAAAAGAAAAAAAATCAATGAAATGCTACTGCTGCAATGATTTTTCTCTCCAGATGAGTTTATATCTCAGCTGCTCTGTCCATCTGCCTTGCTCCCCTGATATGTCAAAATATACCACACGGGAGTGTAATGCCCCCCTCAGACTCTACCTCTAGTCTTTCATTGTTCAGTTCCTTCACATCCTTCAGAACTAAATGGAAATTCACACCTTTGTTATGGGAAAATGGCCTCAGTTATAGTATGACATTCTTTTCCTTTGTGAGTCAGGATTTGCACCAATTCATCCTTGAACTTGTCTGTAGACTGTAAGACTTAGAGGGCTGTTGGTTTCTTCCAGTATGTAAGAACCGGTATTCTGCCTTTGGAAATACCTTGTCACTCCGGTTATTGTGATCTGTAGGTCTAACCACTGTGCAGGACCACTGTTTACCTTTATCCTTTGGCTGCTTACATAGAGCCTTCCTAGCCTATTGAGAGCAGGTGCCCAGTGATGAGGCTTGGAGGTCAGAATGTTTCCTCCAGATCCTAGGTCTAAAGTGTGTGTCATCATCACAGTAGGGTCATTGTTTCAATTTTCCCCCTAGTCAACAAGTCAAACAGAGACTTGTTTTAAATAGGGGTTCTGTTAACTAGTATATGATTCTTTAGTATAGATTTATTGCTACAAAATGTCATTTTATTTAAAGCTTATATAATATGCTGTATATATAAGTTTTCAGAGATATACATATGCAAATAGAAAATAACATAACATACCAAAATACCTTTCAATTAAAATTGAAATTGTCTATTACTTTATCCTGGAAATTTTAATATGGGAGGGAAGGCACTTGGTCCTGTAGAGGCTTGCTGCCCCTGTGAAGAGAGAATGATAGAAGGGTGAGGCAGGAGTGGGTGTGTGAGTGGGGCAGCATCCTCTTAGGGGCAAAAGGGATGAGAGATCCAGTGGGGAGATTGCAGAGGAGAAACTGGGAAGAGGGACAATGTTTGGAATGTAAATAAATGAAATAATTAATAAAAATATAAGAATATGCCAGGTTCTATTATTTAGTGCGGGGTTAATCATTTTAACTCAACACTTTACATGTATTAAAACACTTAATTTTTACCTGTCATTTTTTCTATAAGCATAAAATATTAGAAAATCCTTTTCTGTACTACTTTGATATAGTTCAATTAGATTCTTTATAAAGATTATAAATGATTCTTTTAAAAAGGGGACATTATTCTGTCAGGATGATTAAATGTATATTTTTCCTAATCTTCTGGTTAAATCATTGAATCTTCCAATGAAGACTGTTTAAAATCATGTAAGTTATGAATAAACTTCCATGGTAGGTGTAACTAACTTGCTTGACTAATGAAGAGAGATTAGTATCTCTTTTATCATTTAGACATTAATGAAGTTGCAGTCTTACACGGAAGATTTACCCATTCATCTTTGGGGGAGAAAAGATTGATTATTGTTTAACTTACCTTCCAAGTATCACTACGTTGCAGAAGAGTGGAAATCAAATGTTTTTTTTTTCATCCTGAAACTAAGAAAGAGAAGTAAGATCTTTAAAAAAAAAATCTGTAGTTTTAATGATCAGTCCAAAGAACATTAAACACTGTCTTTGGTGCTTTTCATGACTGTAAGAGTATAGTGTCCCATGTGCCATAAATGACATCTTCAAAACATTTTTATGAAGTAACCATCAATTACATAAAATTTCATAGGTAATAGAATGGTAAATTATTTTGTATTTCCCTGGAAGACAAAAGTCCTTTTTGTGAATCTTTTGTCAGTGCTGTGCGAGGGCCGCAGTCTTCAGCCTATGAAATTCCCATTAAAAGTTGCTACAGAAGCTGTAGTCACTGACAATATGTAAAGGCAAGGAATTGTTCCTGCTTCTGGGTCTCCTGCCTCACGGACACTGCGATGCTGTCTGTTCTTGCTGCTCCCAGAGGATGAGAGCAGGTTCCAAACTGAGAGCCCTGACCCAGAAAGATGAAAACTTCTACAAAGGGTGCGTGTGTGTGTGTGTGTGTGTGTGTGTGTGTGTGTGTGTGTGTGTGTGTGCTTGTGTGTGTAAAGAATATTAGGATATTAGCATTTGCAAGTCAGAGTGATCCGGTTTGCAAAATAAATTCTGATTCCTCTTTCCTACATTTTTCTTGGTTTATCACTCTCAAAATTTCTCTCCAGAGGTTTAAATCTCTGTCTTCATAGGTGAACACGTGCCGCATAGCTTTTCTTCAAGGCTTTTTATAACTTGTGTTGTTTTAAGTTGTCGATAAGACAGAGCAGCAATATGTCCATTTGCTTCGTGTGAGAGGCATTTGTTTGTTCTGTGGGAAAATGTGGTCTATTTCTAATTTCATTTTCATTTCCTAAATAAGAAGGCCCATTAAAAACATGGACATCTGGTGTACGCAGCACTTAAAGCTGGAGCTTCCAAAGAGTGCTTTCTTTCCTCTTTAAATATGCATGAACTGTTGTTTTGGTAATTCACTTCGCTCTGTCAAAATAGAATCAAATAGAATGTATGTGTGACCTCTTCGCCTTCCGCCCTGGGAAAATGAGTTCCAAGAACATTGAGGTGAACGGTGTTCTGAAGCTTTCACTTTCCGTTGTATTTGCAAACCAAGCTTATAGCATTATGGCAGCCAGATATGTAGCAGGACCTATTTCATTGATAACAACCCAGTTTGCGTGAGCTGTAAGTATTTGAAATATTAAGAGTAAGTTCCTAGGAAGAAATACTACCCTCTCAGTGACATTTGGTATCAGAGCACTTTTCAAGAGTTATTTTGACAACTCTATGTACAAAACATTCATCATTAATGGAGTATAAATTCTACCCAGTGTTATCTTCTGTTCCCAAGCATTGAAGAAAGATTGAAGCCTGCATTTAGTCATCTGTGATTTTCTTTAGATGAAGGACTTTCATTGTCAGAGTTCCCTTTCCAGATATTCAAAACCACAATTCCAGGATTAGATTCTTTATCATCCTGATTCTTCATACTCGCTCTCCCTGGTCCATATAAAAGTATTTGGTGGTCAAAGGCTGTCTTCCCCTGTAGATTCATGAATGGAATTTGCATTTTAGCTGCCAAAGGGAGCACCCGTCTCACCTTGGCTTTATTGAACTGCCCTGGTGTTTATAACCTTGAATATTAAAAATGTCCTCACACTGAGGAAAGGAGACTGACCTTGTTCATGTGCAGAGAATATCGTCAGAGACCAGAAAGGCCAATGTGTATGAAAGGGATAGTGAAGAATCTTCTAATTTTGATGTCCTGTTTATTTCAGTATAATTACATCAATGATACATGACTACTTTATGACTTTAATTTATATTTGATTTATGAATACTAGATTATCCCTGTATCAAAATATACCATATCTATGTGTATCAATCTAAGTTCTGTCCAACTATGTTCAGGGAGGGAGATGCGCACTTTTGTTATTACTAGTGTTATCCTTCCCAAAGTGTATAAGTGGAGGCAGGCCTCTTTTATGTTTTAAATGATTCTGCTATAATTAGAGTCCATTAACACATGTTGATGAAAATAGCATGGGTCTGTTTGAGCACTTATTATAAACCATTTCTCTAATCTCACTGAGTGCACTTCTGACCACTGTGATATCTGGAAAAAAGTGGAGTGTGAATTCTGAATGTATATGCCTTATAGTGATAATTCATAGATCCTGAAGATTATTATTTTACAAACCGCCAATTTCAGTAACAAAAGTGCGAGAATTCTGATTTTTTTTTTAAAAATCATGTATATATGGGTATTTTGTCTGCACCCCACATGTGTGTCTGGTGACCTCAGTCAGAGGTCTTAGAAAAGACTGTCAGATCCCCTAAGACTGGAGTTACAGACTGTTGTGACCTGTCAGGAGGGTGCTGGGAACACAGGTCCTCTGAAAGAGCAGCCTATACTTTTAACCCCTAAACGATACTTCTATCCCATGGATTCTTTATTTAACAATATTCTTGGATTAATTTAGAGAAAATTTCCAATACCAGACTGTACTCAATAACATTACTTAATTGGTAATGAAACATGGTTCATCATACAAAAATGTATGAAAAGTGTAGATTGTACTTAAAATGTTGGCTATTCGTATTTTGTGTTTATGTGGTACTACTGAATTAGATGAATATAATCATTGGGATTTTCTCAAACTTTGATTTATCATTTAATTCCTTGGTAGAGGTATATCTTAAAAACAAACTCTGGGTATAATTTACCTCATATGTGCATTTACCTTTCACCTAAAATAATCAGAAGAGCTGTGTACAGGGATGGGAAGAAAATTCTTAGTGGTGTGACAATCATAGCTTTATAGATTAAAGATAAACTACATTTCATGTTATTGGATATTTATTTTTTCTGTAATATTTCCTACGACATACACAAGTCTTATTAGAAATATTTGGCTTTTAACATGTTTCTCATGCATGGGAAAACATTTAATTTTATGACAAATTTAGCATAAAAGCCTAATTTAATATAATACCAATGTTTGATTTTTTTTGCTATAAGTAGTTCAAATATGTAAATAGATAATAGTATAATAACCATAAATAAAAACACGACACAGTGTTTTAACACAATTTATTTTTCCTTGTCTTCATTCTGAATTATATTGGTGTCATATTTTGCCATGATATTCCCCATCAAATCTGTCTAAGAATAAAGATAGATGTCCCTTTAAAATTAATGCAATTTGTTATAAACTGTATTTGAAAAAACAAGTATAAATTAATTGAGGTTACTGAATACCTTTTTTTCATTGTATTTGAAGATGCTTCCCCCTTTGATCTCATAAGCCTACTCTCATGTCACCATTTTGCATGAAGATTCCTTTCCTTTCAGCAGACTACGAATTTAATTAATTTTATATTAACAACATATAAAAGTAGTTTGTAGACATACAGATTTATGCTAATTTTTCCAAGTTAAGATTATTCTTATTTTTATAACTTTTATATATACAAAATAATTTATCTATCTATATCTATCTCTATATCTATATCTACACTATATTCAATGTATTCTAGTTACTTTTATCATCACTCTCTTCCTATATATACATGTCACCATGTGTTGCTAAGTACTTTATTTTATAAACTTTATACTAAGGAGAAAGTTCAGATTACTCTGATTTAAGAACATGACAGTTTACTAAAGAAATAGAAAGGGGATATACAACATACGTTAGTTCAATCATGAGTACATTTGCCATCAACAAAATTGCATTAAGATTTACCATACAATGTAAAAAATGACCCATTTAAATCAACTAACCATTGTAAGCATGTGGTAGCATTTAAAAACAAGAAACACTGAAGCAAAGTCCTTCATGTTTGGCCAGAAATTTATTTCCATATGAGATTATTCTGTTCAATGTCATCAAGGGTAGCTCTTCAAGATGTGTGAATTAGAGCAGTGTTTCTCTCATGAAGTCAACTCTGGACAGTTTGATTTAGAACACATCTTGAGTCTCAGTTAAGCCCCCAGAATGCATTTCTGTTCTCTTTCCCATCTGGGAAGTAGACGGAAAATATGGTGCCAATTGTGTTCCATGCAAGAAAAAATAGAAATGTTCTTCATAAGTGCATTCAGGAAAAACATCGAAGTATGTTTTTCAAACACCGAAAACATCCCATTAAATCATTTTTAAATAGAAACATTGATTTTAATTTAAAACATGTGAGGAGGAAGACATAATACCAAGAAACCAGCACTCTAGTTAAACAATGACAGTTATAAATAAGCTTTTCCATCTTTCTGTTTTCTTTGCCTTTATTTTATGTAGTTTACCTGTTGAGCTTGTGACCTACGGTTGAATTTCATTGGATTACAATGTCTTTGTTCTTTACTTCCTCAAGTCGTCTAGCTGTTTCTTCTTCCTTCTTCCAGCTGTGTGCTTGGTCTCCATCTTTAGAAAGCCTAGTGCATTTCGCAATCCACATTCATGCACAGACAGAACCAAGGAGCCACCACGTTAACTAAAGCTGCCACATTAGTGGTGTTTGGACGCCACTCTAGGCCTTAGGCAGGAGGACAAGATTACTCAGTTGAAATGGAATGATGTTAACCAAACTGATTTAGCTTCAGTTGCACTATGGTACGTATAAGTTTCTTCAAAAGTCTTTGACATTGTGATATGTGGTACGGGCTCAGCAACACACACTCCAGGTTTGTCCTCTTGCAAATCCCTGGGTTAATTTTTATATAGTGGGAAGCCATCTATCCGGTAACATTTTTTCCTGAAAAACCATTGAGACTGATAATTTTTACATAGCAGTAGCAAATGTCAATGTCTTTAGAGGTAAGGAAAGGTCACCATTCTAGTAAAGTATTTTAGCCCACGCTGAATATAAGTAAAACTGTAAAAAGCAGTAAACATAATTTTGCTACTTCATCAGGAATTATTGATAACCATGACACTTGGTAGCATAATCTTCATTTATGGTTCATCATGGCAATATTCTTGTAAAATTCACATGTATCATCATGGCATTTGCCAATTTTCCTTATTTCTCTAATATGAGCTGTGAGAGTTCATAAATACCACTTCAAATAGATCACTTTTCTGATATAGGAACATTTGTAGAAGAGTTTTTGAGAGAAAGAAACTTTACTGTAAGGTATTTTTGATCCTCTTAGTTGAAATTCTGATAAAACAATCAAAATTGGTATTAGAATGTCAAGTGATCTGGAAGAAATACTGTATACACCTTATTTCTAAAGAAAGAAAGTATGATGACATAAACTGAGGCTGAGTTTCTGTGATGTTGATTCTCTTCTCTTCTAGAAAGATACTCAGTAACTCTGCCTGAGCTAAGGTCTGCACGTCCAAACTTGTCTGTGGGATGCCTTTGACTGACAGGTTAGATCTAGTTGATGTCAGAGACTGCGATGGATGGGTGGGAAGAAGCAGGCTCTGCCATACACTCTGGTCAATCAGATTACCCAATTGTTCTTTCACCTGCCTCACCCTGTCATTGACTGTCAAACCAGTCAAAAGAGTGAAACTGGTATTTACATATACACAGAGCTTTGTGTTTCGAATGTGATTACTTCCCCCTTTACAAACAGACATAAGAACTACAATGATCTGTGTGCTAAAAACTGTATACAATGTCACAAATATTTATAGGTCAGAATGGGTAGAGTAGAGCAGACAAATCCAATCCAATATCGCAGTCCTAATATGGAGTTATTCTTTGACAGACTCAAAGAACTGCGAAGCATACACAAATATGCATCTTTATATAAACCCTCGGTAGTATATTTGTTGTTATTTTTGTATCTGAACTAACCATAATGTGAGGAAATTTTAAGTGTGCATTTCTTACTTCAGACCTATACTTGCAAGCATATATGTCTAATTTTAAATTTACTTCAAACTTCAGAAAGCCCAATATCACTCTACTTTGTCTGTAAGGAAAAACAGAATTTGCTTTTCTTTAGGGGAACCTGCTCAACCTGGGGATCCATCCCCTATGCAGCCACCATACCCAGTCACTATTGCTGTACCAAGAAGTGCTTGCTGACAAGAGCCAGATATGGATGTCTCCTGAGAGGCTCTGCCAGAGCCTTACTGATACAGATTAAAATGCTTGTAGCTAATCATCAGACTGGACAAGCGGACCCCAATGGAGGAGTTAGAGAAAAGACTGAAGGAGTTTAAGGAGTTTGCAACCCCATAGGAAGAACAACACTATCAACCAACCAGACCCCACCAGAGCTCCCAGGGACTAAACCACCAACAAATGAGTACACATTCAGAGAACCATGACTTCAGCCACATATGTAGCAGACGATGGCATTGTCCAGCATCAATAGGAGGAAAAACCCTTGGTACTGTGAAGGCTTGTTTCCCCATTGTAGGGTAATGCCAGGGCATTGAGGTTGGAGTGGGTGGCGGGAGTGAGGGCATCCTCATAGAAACAGGAAGAGGGTGTAGAGGGTATGGGAGAGGAGAGAAGGAGATAAAATTTGAAATGGAAATACATAAAATATCCAAGAAAAATAAAATTAAGAAAAAAGATCTAGTGTACAGACTAAACAATAAAGAGATAGGACAAACTTAAAGCAGCTGGATGACTTAGCCTTAGTCACATGGCAATTTACCTGTGACTCTATATCCAGACTTCTTGGCTATTCAGTGTATTTAGTTATTAAGATACATGATAAATCAAAGAGCTTAATCTTAAGTTAATTTCATAGGTTAGAGCTGACTGTTCATTTCATTTCTAAGCCAACACCATGGACTAAATACCATCAGATTCTCAAATAACAGATGGCAACATGATCATACCTACTAGCTATTAGAAACAAAGTGGGATTCATTATCAATTTATACCATAGAGATATAATATATGTGTGTATATATTTATATAGTTTGGTATTGTCCTTTGTGTACTGCCTACTTTGATTCTCAGAACTTCCCCAGAGACAAGCACCACACGTCACAAAAGATGCTGAGCAGATAAACAACTGGTGACCTAAGGAAGTAAATGGAGGGGACGCTTTTGGATTAGATAATCAGAAATAGAAAAATTGGTGTTGGTTGGGTTTCCAGACTGCCTTACTTCCTTGGATAATTCTGTTCCTACTCCAAGACATATATTTCAGCCCACTTCACCCAGGAGGCTGTTGTTTTCCCTAACAGCTTATATCTAATGATCAATTTCTGAGGAAACACCACAGATTCAGAGACAATAAAGAATAAAACAACTCAACTTGATTAATTTCGGCTTAATGGTGAACAAGTAAGATTGTGTACATAAAAGTCATTCTTAATATCTCGTGATTAAAAAGCTTGAACTTTAGGGGATGTCTTCCTCCATAGTTGGGAATTATTATTTTCTTTTGACTCTCATAGAATATTAGACTTTTTGCCTTAGTTATCTAGCTTAGACTGCTTTATCCTAGCTATGAGAAGATAAACAGAATATGCTACACAGATGTAATAATAACCTAAAATTCTTCGAGGGGAAAAATGTAATAGAAAGTGTTCAAAGGAATAGAAGAAAATAAATTAAAAGCATATTATCACTAGAATTGGCTATGCATGTAATAAATGGAAACTAGTTTTCGGAATACATTGTATTTACATTGTGCTGCTTTTCTATTAGGGTCTTTCGAGTGAATCCTAATTTACTCATGGCACTCTGGTTTCTATTACTAATTTACTCTCTGAAAGAATTGAAACACTGGCTGCTATGCAAACTGGAAAAGATTTTCTTACTCTTCCCTGAAATGCTTAAAGTGATGTGGCCATTTGTAGGGGCGCTAGATTGTAAATCTAGATTTAGATTTAAAGGTTCATATCTAACATATTTAATGTACAAATTAATTTTCAGTCATCAACAATAACAATAAAATCTAAATAGGTTCACAATCATATTCTCTCACATTACTGATCGATTACTATGGTAGAACTGATCACAATATGTTGCACAAGGTAGCCTTAGAGCCATTGATTCTGAAATCCTCCCAACTAAGCCCTAGAGTAGCAGGATGCCAGGAACCCACCACCAGCGTCAGCAAGCTCTCACTCTTTTTCTTGGGAAATTTCACGCTGAATTCTTATTCCAGTGTTCAGATTTTCAACCTCATTGCCTACCTCACAAAAAAATGTACATGCACAGATGCAGTGGGTCCTTTTAATAATTATTCTGTATTGTATGCTTGCTATGAGCCATGCTGGTTTTGAGCATGTCAGAACATAAAAGTGAAGGAGAAAAGAGAATTCTTGGTTGCTGCGAAGGCACATGCTTGTGGTCAAACAGAAAGAAATTAGAGAGCATATCAATAATAGAAGGTAAAGTGGTGGCTAAAACCTGAAGGAAATCCCCGTAGAGAGGCATATGAAGTAGTTGCAGTCAGGAGAGCCTTTTAGCTGACTGTGTGAGGTATTTTCTGTTTAGCAAGTGACAGTCAAACTGAGGTCATATGTGACAGTGCTCAACAAAGCACAGAGTAATAGGCCTTGGAGATGAAGGAGAGAACATGCAGAAAGGGCCAGAAGAAAGAGTGGTGAATTTAGAAAAAGTATTTACTATGCTGTGTTAAGAGCATGTTAGTTGGCATGGGAGTCAAGGCTTAGCAGTTATGTTCACTGTTCAGCTATTCCAGAGGAGGCAGATTTGACCCTCAGCAGTCATAGAGTGGCTCACAATTTTCTCCAACTCCAGTTCCTGGAGATCCTTCGTCCTCTTCTGCCACTGTGAGCACCAGGCAATGTGTGTAATACAACTGTGTGGAAACAAAATGCTCACATACATTAAAAACCATTGTTAAGAGAAATGGTTCGGGGCAATGGAAAATGGACAAGTGAAGGAAATGACCATAAAGTTTAAATAAAATGGCTATGATGAGCAAAGATACGAGATTTCTTTTTTAACAGGATGGTGTAATTGAATACAGCTGTATTCAATCTAGGCTTATTCAGGATTGAGTGTTGTCATGAATGGCAGCAAAGCAAGGGGTCCTGTTTTTTCTGATCTCTAAATAATATGCTTGCCAATATCCTAAAGCCTTCTGAGTCCCTTCCCCTAGTAAGTGCATAAGCATTGGTCTTCTTTTGGTTTTGGATCCAGTTTCCAATTAGTTTTCTGATGAGATTCTATCTTAGTCCATTTTGTGCTACCATAAAAAATACCACAGACTGAGTTGTATTTTGACTTATAGGTTTAGAGGCTGCAATGTCTATATACCACTCGCTGAGAGGTCAGTTCGTACAATTTTATATAAGCTGTGGCCAGACAGGGTGCATCATCACACGGGGAAGGCAAAGGGGCCAATAGTCTAGACAGTAACTGTTGTGATCTCTTCCCTGTCAGGAAAAGATATGCATGTCAGAGCCTTTATGACCTGAATCTCTGTTAGTGCTGTTAGTGTCAAGTTTGTAAAGCTTGAACTCAAGACACATTGAAACCGTAGCACTGGACATCCATCTTCCTTGCCTAATGTATTCCATGATGTGGATTCCGTTGAATAGAAGGATTATCCTTCCTTTATGCGTGACCCAACTCTATAGAGTATTCGGCCATGTTATTTCTCAAAAATAAAAAAACAGTGAGAGAGTGTGTAGATGTGTGTGTGCATGTGTGTGTGTGTCTGTGTGTGTATGCATGCACACTCATACAAACATACACACAGTATAAGTATACAACAGCACATGTGTGGAAGTGAGAGAAGGACCTTCAAGAGTCAGCTCTCAGTGCTCACCTTTGGTTCCCGGGGTTGAACTCAGGGCATCGTGCTTCACAACAAGGGTTTCTGCCTGCTGTGCTTTCTCAGCATCTCAGCCATTCAGATTATGATCCACGCCCATTTACACTTTCTGTGCTGTCTGATCCATAGAAGGAAAGCCTTGGGTTTTTTTGTTTGTTTGTTTTATTTGTCATCTGTCTTTATAATTATTTGTAATTTTTTTCCTTGGCTGTGCATTTACAACTTGCACTCTGGACGACTGAGCACGTGTCTCTTCCTCACTGTTACCTCCGTTTCTTTGGTCTACCCATGTTCCTAACTGGAAAAGTTAAAGCAGATTTCCCAGCTTTAACCAGGCAGGAGACTTAAATGTAGCCTCCCTGGCCTAAAAATGAATCTTTTGGGGCTCTTTTCTCACTCTCTGAAGTGATAACTAAACTTTGCACCATACATCAGGAATTTGACTCAAGTAATCAAGAATAAATCTTATCCTCCCACATCCAAATGTTGCTTCTGCCCAATTTTATGAATGCTAGCACTTTCAGTGACATAGTATATCCTTACTATGCATAATTTACATCTCTTTATTTTATGTTATAAAATACTATGTCCTCTTTATTTTCTCAAGGGTACAGACCATGAAAATTTTTGTAATTGTCCTAAGTAATAACCTTATAAACTGGATGTAATATTTATTGGTTGTGTCATCTTAATTAGGACCTGTCATAGTTTTCTGTACCTTGAATATAGTATATACATCTGGAGTTTCAAATGAATATACAAACATACACATGCTATAGGTATTTAACCAGCAGGTGATATTATATGATTACTTAGTCATAGATTTTAGCTATCTTTATACATGAATCAATTCAAAGACATTACCATCCCTTAAAGATTGGTTCATTGTCATGTCTCTGGAATTCATTGCTAAATTTTATGAGTCTTTAATTTCTTTCTCATCTATCAATGCCTAATTTCAAAACCACAGGGAAATTTAGTTTTACTATTTGACATTCAGGCTATCCATAAATATCTTTATAGCCTGGATGACTATATTTCTGCTCCTCACTTTTCGGTCTAGTCAGAGTCTATCAGAAATTTCACTTCAGTGTTTGCCTCATTGTCATTGTTCCCACTTTCTAGATTTTACATCATATTCCTTCCTCCACGATCACATTTGATTGGTCCTTCTTGGCTTTTCAAGTTTTTTTCTCCCCTTTTAAATAGCATAATAGTGCTTTCATCTGAGATTGGGCACATTCAGGGTTCTATGGCCTTGGCTAAGGCTTATCTCTCACCTGCCTTGTCTCATTAGCCATCTCCTTTCCCATCATGCAAAACAGGGCTCAAGTATAGTTGCGTCACCTCCTAGGCCCATGCCATATTCAAATGATGTGTTTTTGTCTTTGATTTAAATAATGGCTTTTAAACCATCAACACTAGTATCATCTGAATCTGAATTAGTGTATATGATCTTGGTTTGATGTATAAACAAATAGAACACATTTGTTTTATTTATAAATGAGAAATGACTATTAAAAAGATCATCTAATAGTCTTCCACACACTCTCATGATCAGTTTTGATCTCTGTATCGCTAAGGTGGCTGTCTTACCATTAATACCTCCGATAATTTCTTGTTATTAAACTATGCACATTGTCACAATGCCAGTTACATCTTCTGTTTTTATTATTTCCAGACTGCGGTTTCTAGAATGTGAAGGAATCCTTGAATATACTCTTTTGTTTTCATTTGCTCTGTGTTATATAAGTAATGTATGTAAGGGAGTTTCTGATTGAGAAAGTGAGTGTCAATTATAAGATTACGCTATTTAGCTCAGGGATAAAAATAACATCAGTTTTTAAGAATTATAAACTATGGACTCTACTATGTGAAAAAGGACTTTTCTCATATAGACAGTGCCTATAATAACATACAGAAACTAATACAGATTTTAACCATTGCTTAAGTATAATATAGAATTGTATAATGATTTTGAAAGAATATATATTATATATAGAAAGGAAGAGATTATAGTTAGTAAAGAAAATGTGAGCAACTAATTCCTTCTATTTAACTTAATTTAACATTGCTTTTTGGAGCAAAAAGATATGAAACTAAAATTGCCTTGATTCATAAAATCTACGTAAAAAAACAAAATACCCACTAGTGCACTAGTCAACATCATAGCATATGAATACACGTATGTTAATATTTTAACAATTTAAAAACCATGCATATTGTGTTTATTTAGCTTTTGGATTTATAAACATTCCTGAAGAAATTCCTTCTACTTTATAGAAATTCTGATTGTGGCATTTGCTTCAGGAAGCCTAGCTAGGTAGTGGGCCATTAGCCATGCTGCAGCTTAGGGACCTCAGGCTTTGCCTTTGGAAATTAAATATTTAATAATGCTTTGTCTAGGCTGGCTTAGAACAGGATCTTTTCTTCATTCCAAGGCAATGTCAAAATTCATCGAGGAGCAATGAGTCATATTGTCTATTGAAATCAAACCTGACTCTTCCCTCTTACATAGCGATCCACACACACTCCTTCCCTCGGGATTGTGACATCATTACCATCGCAGGGACCCCTGGGCTGGTTGTTCCTGTTAAAATGAAGTGAGATTAGGGTTCTAGGAGAGAAAAGTCAAATATTTGAGCACTAATCATGCCTGGATGCCTTTTATTACTTTTCAGACAGTGAATGTCATTGGCCTTCAAAAATTACAGACAGCCATCACTTAATGTGAAAGTGGACAGGAAAGAATACAATTAGCCGAATCACAGAGACACATCGCTCACTACAGCCTTCTGTGGAACGAAAAGATGCATCTGTTTAAAGCTTTCTGATATATGAAAGAGACACTTATCCCCCAAGGAGAGACAGGAGCTACTTAAAAGGAAGGACTTTTATTAATATTTTACAATTAAATTGCAATCTCTTTATCCTTCCTCCCTTTGTCATTTTTGTGTTGACCTATGTAAGTGCTTTGTCTGTGTAGCCTTCTGTCTTTCTGGGTCATCCGATGAGAGGTGGTTATTGAGAAGGAAACAGAATTAAAAATTCAATGACAGGAATTCAAATAGTGTCTCTTTGGGGCTTATCTTCTCAGTGTTTGGGCTTTTGTGGTTATTGGTAAGGGATTTTTGAGATTGGTTCATTAATGGCAAGGTGAGTGATGTCAGTGTCAAGGGAGGCAATCATGTGACTTTAATCCTGGGGGTTTCTGATGGTTGCATCATACTTAAATATTGCGGATCATATATATATATATATATGATGTCTATTCATCTATTGTAAAATGAGCTGATATTTCAAACATTTTCATGATTTTTCTTGATGTTCTTAAAGCAGTCAATCATTTGATTATGTTCTATATGCATTGACTGGCTTTAGGGAAGACCATCATACTTAGTGGTGACTAGCAGCTCAAAGTTGTGCAGCTACAACAGGGAAATAACATGGACTGACGTGCAAAAAAGGAAATGCACAATCTAATGGTACACTCCTCCTCCTCCTGGCATGAAATTGAAACAAAATAAAATAAATACTAGACTGGTTATTTATTTTATTTTATTTTTGAAAAAAATTAGGGAGTCAATAATTGTACAATCCAGAGAATGAGTCATGAGAGCAGTATGTTTGTTTTCTATTAGCTTGTTTTTTGGAAGAGGGTTTCAATTCGTAACCCTGACTGACCTTGAGCCTTGAACTCCCTCTGTAGACCAGGCTAACCTGGAATTCATACATCAGCTGTTTTTGGATGATGAATGATAGGATTGCACAAGTCTTGGTTTACTTACAGTTTTGAATGAGTGAGTTTAATGAGAAAATAGCTTGTAAAGGAATAGATAGTAATTAACAGACAGGCAGAAGTGACAGATAAAATAATATTGTTAGATTGAGTGCTAATAACTCCTACCAGAGACAACCTGCCCAACCGAGAGAGCAAAGAAGAGGAAGCAACATCAAGTCAGGGACTTACAAATATACAACCGAAAAAATTGGAAAAAGCACAATGAGTCAACAAATTGGAGTTCCCAGTTGAGACCATGATGCAGAATAGAGTGAGGCTTTGGAAAGAAAAATAGCAAGAGAGAGACAGAATCATCTAATCAGGTGCTTCCAACAAGCCTGTGGAAATAGACCCAAGAAGCCATTCTCAGTCCCTCTGGACTTCCTAATCACAACTTCTGGTCAAACTATTGTCTACATAGATGAAACACTGCCTTCTCTTTCCACCTGTAGTCAGTTTTATCTTATGAGATAAACAATAGTAAACTTGATTGGAAATAGATTACCTTCTAGCTACTCTCTTAGGCTGTTTGTTCTTTTCATTTCTTCTCATCACAAAATTAGGAGGAGAGCCTGGACAAAGAAATGATATTTTAGAGGACATTTTGGAAAACAAAGACATAGGAATTTATGCTAGGAAGGACCACCCTACTCTCAGAGTCGGCCTTTTAAAAATTCACCAATTAAATGTAAGGTATAGCCAGTCAAGAAGCAAACATTAGGTTTTATATTCTCCTACATGAGTCTTTCTAAGATAGGGCTTCACTGGATTAGCCTGGTCTCATGATCTTACTTCTGTAGAAGCTTGAGTTATCAAGCATACAACACCACACCCAGCTGAAATCCAGTGATTTAAAATTACAGCAACATATGTATTTATAACTTTTCTTTGACTTTTATTTTTTCCTGATGAATATGAGATTGATTGGGCATGATTGACAGACACAAGTATTCAAATGAAAATAACTCCACATAAATAACTTGATAAACAGTTTTAATGAGTAAATGAAGTTGTGTATTTACTTTAAAATGCTGTATTTTTCACAAAAAGGATATTTTGGTATTTCCTTTTATTCTTTGAAGTTTTTCAAAACTCTTGACCATTGTTTATGTCTTGACAGTCTATAGGGAGATAAATTCACCAAATTTATTCATGGTTAGCAATATCAAAGTCTCAAAGATGAGGCTGGAGAGATGTCTCATTAAATATCTTTGCCGCTCTTTCAAAGGACCTGAGTCCAATTCCCATCACCCACATTGGGCAGCTAAGAGACAACTTCCTGGAACTGCAGATCCACGGATCTAACACCCTTTCTGGCCTTTTCATACACGTAAATAAAAACAAAATAAAAAGAATCAAACTATCATAATTGCTTTTTGGAGAACCAGGTTCATTCTCTCAGGGTAATTTCTTACTCTTATGAAACTGAATCAGATACCCACGTGATGGTTTGCTATAGAGCATAGGGCTGGCTGTAGAGATGGCTTAGCAATTAAAGGCTCCTTCGGAGGTTCCAGAGAGTTCCCAGCAACCATGGTAATCCATTGTTAACAGCTTGGATCTCCATACCCAAGGGAGGCAAATGCCTCTGGCCTCTGCAAGGACCTACACTCACATCCATAGACCTATAAACAGCCATATACAATACACAGAGTTAAAAGATTAGACTAAACTTTAAAAAATCTCTAATGCTACATTACAATAATCATTCTAATAATTCTATTTACAAATCAAGTTCTAGTGATGCTGTTGCTACTATCTGATGAACATAAAGTACGAAGAAAAATGTGTTTTTCTTATATTATACTATATTATATTATATTATATTATATTGTAGCTCAATTCACCACTACACAAAGAAAAGGGTGAACTAATTATAGTAAATAGTCAGCTGATGCTAATTTTATATGACTTACTTCATTCAGAATAAGTTTCTGGGGCTTAATGATAACATTATCTTCAATAAAACTTAGCACATTAAGTATCTTTCTGTCACCTTTCTGGAAAGATGACACTAGTAATCAAAAGTAGGGAGAACTATCTGCTTGGCTATCAAATAGGATGTGGAGATCCCTAATGACAGAGGAGAGAATTGGAGAACAGACAAGTCAGTTTGGCAGGCTCTTAAAGGAAATAAAGAGAGGCCGAGCTTGTATAAAACCATCAATCTTCTGATCTCCAATGCAGGGCTTCCCCACCACTGAGCTATGATTAATCAATACTAGGAAGCTTCCCAAGCATCAGGAAAAGATCACCCACTTGTGTCAGCCCTTTCCTTGTGGGTCTAGCATCTCAAACACCACGGGCACAAAAGAAAGAGTCAGAGTGACAGTGATGGCAGTGGCTGGTGAGCAGATTTATTTCATATTACTAGGAGATTTGATCATAAACACCATATTTACCAGGCTCAAACAGTGAAATACTGCACTTTGCCTGTGTTTTATCAACACGTGAAAATACAGCTTTTTCTTACAGCAACTTTCTTTGCCTCTTTTGTTTTTATACTGCTAAGAAAGAAGTAAGTCTGTATGGAAGTGTGTGTCACCTTATGGATCACACCGGCACAGGCTACTGGTGTTAAAGATCCACGCATTTCAAATCAATTTAGGTCAATGTATATCTATCTCAGAAAGTGAGATCATAGAACACAGTAGAGAATGTAACCCAAAAGACCAAATCATGGAATGTAGACAAAGAGATAGCAGCAACCTTCCTTGAAGATTTTCATTCATTCATTCATTCATTCATTCATTCATTCATTCATTCATTTTAATACTTAAAAAAGTAAGTGCATCAAAGTTTCAACAAAAAGTTGTGTGTGAGTGTGTGTGTGTGTGTGTGTGTGTTTATTCTATTTGAATTCCTTCTACCAGAAGGAAAGGAATAATGATAAAGATAGAGTAATTTGAGTCAGATGTAAAAGACGTGTTGTTATATGAGTATATTCCACTTTGAATCTTGCTGAACTGATTTCCTTTGCATCAGCTGTGCTCTAGACAGAACAGGACTGCAGCAGTGACTTGGCTTTCCAAGAGGGTAGGATAAACAACAAATGTTCTTCACAGCACAGAGTTCTAGCTGAACTTAAACAGAAACGGGAGAAAGCATGGAAGGAAGGAGGAAGCAATAGTCTGTCACATGTTGACTTCTGCCTAAGGCAGAGGAAAGAGCAGCTGCTCCCAGTTCCTTCTAGACCTGAAATTCACTACGTCAATCATGCTGGCCTTGACTGTCATGACAGCTGCCTGTCTCTGCCTCTTTGAGTGCTGGGATTAAAGTTGTAGGCAGCCAGGCCCTGGGTAGTTGATGATGTCATGATGTTATGCGTTCATTTTGCTTCAATGTGGAAGTCTAGTACTTTCTTCATGTCTAATAAAGACTGTATACATGATCTGTTAGTCATCCTGAGCACAAGTTGTCTCTTTGTTTCACAAGAATTTTACAAGAGAATACTATTAGGAAAAAAAGGAGGGAGAGGAGAAGGAGAGGAGGTGAGAGTGGAGGCCAGGGCAGTAGAGGGTGGTAAGGTTGAGAAGAAAGAATGAGACCCCTAATACCTGATCCAACTTGTCATTTTCAGGTTTCTT
This sequence comes from Rattus rattus, assembly GCF_011064425.1. Lineage (NCBI taxonomy): Eukaryota > Metazoa > Chordata > Mammalia > Rodentia > Muridae > Rattus > Rattus rattus. The sequence continues at coordinate 67,742,737 of NC_046157.1, forward strand.
GATCTTGGATGTTGCAATAGTCACAATGAAGAAATTCTAATTAGAGCTAGCAATGACTCCCTTGTCTCTCTAATCTGGCTTCAGCCATATTTCTTTTGCTAGAAATAACAATAGTTTGCACAACACATTTCAGAACATATCTGACCATATTGTGAAATATTAATTTGCTCCTTTTGTGAGAAACTTTATTTAGGACAACAGCCCTGGGCAAAAATAAGGAGAGCTAACATTAGTCTTTGGAATCATTGTTTAGATCATAATTGCTGATTGTATCCTGCTTCTGCTTAAAGTGTTATGTGATTATCTATCTTAGGTTGGAAAGTTTGAGGAGCAATTGTTTCAACATGTTGCAAAACACTGTATATGTGACCTGAGCAGTCTCCTCCACTCTATTTTAGGTATGTCAGTACTGTGTGAAACTCTAGCATTGAAGATATGTGGTCCCGGGCCTTCTCGATAAAGTACAAGAGACCAAACACTAGTATTGTCACAAATTGTGTGTGTGTGTGTGTGTGTGTGTGTGTGTGTGTGTGTGTGTGTGTATGTGTATTTGTGTGTATATTAGATAATACTTTTGGTTTGGTTGAGACAGTTCAGGGAATAAAGGTAATTGTCTCCAAGCCTGTCAAACTGTTGTATGTAGTTCCAGGACCTACAGAGTAGAGACAGTTAATTTTGCAAGCTGCCTTTGGAGTGTATATATATGCATATAAGAAATATGCTAATATAATTTTTCTTTTAGTTTTGAGATTATAATTACATGACTTCTTCCTATTCTTTCTTCCTTTTAAGATCTCCCATATATCCACTTATGTTTTCTTTCAAATTCGGTCATTTTTCCATGTTATATGCATCTGGACAGTATTACCGATATACATTATCATGGATTAACCTTCGCTGTTGGATAGCCAGTTTTGGTGATATCTTCCCTAGGGGCGATGATTTCTCTGACTCACAGCACTCTGTATTTGCCTGTAGTTCATGTATGAATGTAAGTATACCGTACATGCTATCAGCTCTAAGTTGAGTATCTCACTACTCTTGGGTATGGGATGTAGACATCTGTCTAACATTGTTCCTGAAACTGGGCCACACCCCAGGGATGTGCTGCTATGGGTAAATGATAAGATCCTGAAATTTTGTGTTTTTCATAGTATATGATGTATACATTTTGAAACTTGAGTACAGAATTTCTTTTGATGTTTTGTATCAAAGTTCTTTGAATATTTCGGTTTTTTGTTAGGTTCCTATTGCTGTCAAAAGACTTCAAGTAGAACAACATTTAAAAGAAAATATTTGATTGGGGTCTTGTAGTTTCATAGGGTTACTGCATAGCCTTAACGGTGGGAACACAATGGCCATCAGACTGTCAAGCATTGTGGTATGTAGGCATTCTGATCCCCAGAAGCAGGCTGAGAGAGAGCAAGACAGGAAATGGCTCAGGCTTCTGAAACCTCAAAGCCAATACACTCTGACATACCTCTGCCATCAAGTCCAACCTCTCAACCCTTCCTAAACAATCCACCAACTTGGAAACAAAATATATCAGCCTAGACAGTATGTTCTCGGTTACACCGCCAGACTCTGGGTACTGGATAATGATTATCACCCTGACAGGAGTTGGAAGCCTCTAGTGTCTGTGAAGTCATTTCCAACACGTTTAACTGAAGTGGGAATACTCACCCTGGTTATGTGTAGCATCATTCCATTCTAGACCAACATTCGAGACTGAACAGAAAGAGGGAAAATAACCAAGCATTGGCTCCTCTGTCCCTACTGACCATGTGTGCACGGTGTACAGCTGCCTCATTTTCTTTCTGCTATGCGGTCCTGACACCCAAACTGTGAGACAGGTTAGCCTTCCTTGCTTACGTTGTTGTTGTTGGGTATTGTGTTACTACAAAGAGGAAACATAACTAAGGTGAGGCCATGCTAGAACAGTGAAGAAGCAAGAGCAACTGCAAACTTATAATGTGTGCAACTGGCTATGTTCTGTTAAGCATCATAATCCAGTTACAAATATGGGCAAAGTCTTGGGTTGGGTGGTACGGATTAGATGGATGGAAATAGAAACTTTTTCAAATAACCATCTACTTAAAATATCACATCTCTATGAGCATGTGATGAACAAGACCTATGGTAAAATTGGCTGCCTATGGTGACATGAAGGAAGGGGATTAAATACAAGGAAAGATATTGGAAACGAAACCGAGCAACTAGTAGCATGTTAACTTGAGAAATAAAACTTGCCCCTACACCCCTTTCTTTAAAACAGGAGAATTCTTGGGATGCACAGAGGAGGGATCCCTAAATATTAGTGGGTTTATGCAAGGAACTCTTAAAAGTAGAATGGATGGTGCTACAGTGTAGAGTGAGAAGTGCTTTATCAATTTTATTCTATATTCCTTAGCCTAACATCCAGACATTGATGGAGACATCTTAGAACACTCCAGTTTAAGGATTTGGGAGCAATTGAATAGCCATTTTTATTGAACAAAAGCAGGTATCTTTGAACTATTTTTACTTGGCTTATGCTAAAAATTATTGAATTTCCATTTTGATTTAAATGATGAGGATGATCACTAAAAATAAAACGAGCCAAGTTTTATGTGTCTTGCATTTTAACAAGTTGGATGTCTCATTGGAATGCACTGCCTTCTTGTTCCACATTTATTTTTGGAATTTAATAAGGCGCCTGTCATATCTGCCTCAAGGCTAAAAAACATCATGGGGGAAAATCCAAAGTACTGTCATGTTTGAGTGACATGGAGCCAATTTTACTTTATTTCCTTTTCATGGTATGGGTTGGGGGTGGCTGAATTAGCTGGTCTCAGTTCTGAAAAGGCATGGCTATACCATCTGTTCCAAAGACCTTGTGCTGGTTAACTGGTAATGACATTGCCCAGTGACATGTGTCAGGTGGATGTGATGCAGAGAACCAGTGGAGGATTTTCATTAACAAATTAATTCTGTGCGTTTTACTGCAAAGCTCATTGTCATGATAGATTCTGGTCCTGTGCCACCTACTTCCAGAAGCAGGTCTCATTACCTGAGAATCTCGGGAAGGTAATAACTGCTTTATTTCTTCTTTGTGCTCCCAGAGCACATAATTAACATACTGGTTCATTTAGCTCAACCCTCCATAGGATGAGGGTGTGCGAATACAATGGAGACTCAGACACACTGCCAAACATAATGGCTTCTGTTCTGAGCCAGGAACAGAAGACGCTCTGCCGCTCTGCCATTTTCTGTTGCCTTTTTTTTTGGGGTGGGATGGGGGTAGGTCGGAGGAAGTTTGATGTTTAACCCTATAACTAGCTTAAGTAGAAATATTATTTTTCTAACAATTACCGTGTTAGTAACTGCCTACCATGAGATGAACCATATGCATGTGATGGCAACTATGTGTTTATATATATATATATATATATATATATATATTCACACACACATACATATATATATTCACACATATTTGATCACATACATTTACATATTCACATTTAAAATGTCACCACAGTATTATTTTAAATGCATAGAACCTTGACATAGGTATAATAGATGAATCTTGCCTTTTCCTTTTTTAATTATTAAATTAGAAACTTTAGTGAACCAACAGCTCTGATATGTAAAAATACATTATGGTCCTTTCAGTTAGTAAGGCACTAGGCTAACTGGAAAATAACATTTACTATTAAGTCATACTTTAGGACAATTTTTCTCTACTGACTTTTAAGAAGTAAGTTAAATTTATAAGATTCTTAAATGGTTTATTTTTTGTTTCTGTGATAAATATAATGACCAAATCCAACATGAGGAGGAAGTGTTTATTTTCTCATCCTATAGGTTGTGGACAGTCAGAACAGGGACTCTAGCAGGGCAAGGACACAGAGGTAGGAATTGAAGCAGAAAGTGTGGAAGAACACTGTTTTCTGAATTTCTCCCTTCTTCTATTCAGCTAGCTTTCTTACACAGCCTAGGCACTACTATCCTACCAAGAGACAGTCCTGTCCAATGTAGGGTGAGTATCCTTCTATCAATCAGCAACCCAGAACATTTCCCACAGATAAGGGCATCAGCCAATGTCCCTTGTCCGAGATGACTACAGATTGTGTAAAATTGACAATTAAAACTAGCCAGTGAAGAATGTTGTTCTATTAATATATTCAAAGGGTAATTAAATGTGGTCAGATAGCTCCTACCTTTAAAACTTGAAATTTCCTGTCTATTGAATAAAAAGAAAAGACAAAAATCAAAGTTCTTTTTAAAGAGTTTGTGCTTTCTTAGGAACAAATGATAATATCACAAATTTTTCCTTGTATGTTACATCTGAAATGGTGTGTGTGTGTGTGTGTGTGTGTGTGTGTGTGTGTGTGTGTGTGTGTGTGTGTGGTTGGTAGGTAAGAGGAGATGATTATAGGAAATTTCATCCTGAAGTTGTGTGACCACATACACAAAAAAGCAAAGTTGAGTATATGACTATGTTTGGTTCAGTCGTGGATTATACAAAAGATGCTTTTACAGGAGGAGACAGTTTAAATAGGTAGGCATTGGGCACTGTTTCTAAAAGAGTTCTAATCATGGGTGTTATTAATGAAACATGCATCATGGGAACTCAGCTGATTTTTTACTCAACAATGAACATTTTACTTTACTTTCTCATGAAACTCCAAAGAACTATTTTAAGTCTCCTAAAATGTTCTAGTGCTACCAAGAAACAATATTATTGGGTAGGCAATGAGCTTAATTCAAACAAATACTTTAGAGAGAATGCACGCTTTGATTATAGCTGAACTTTGAGTTTTTACAAGATATCTCCTGGGAGGAAACAGTTTTTTCTGTCAAAGACATAGGCAGATTTACGTTTGATTTAAATGTGTCTGTGATTCCTAAACGCTTTATTACCTAACTCGTTATTGACAACCAGGAAAGGGTGAGTTGGACCATGTTATGTTTAAAGAAATATGTATGGTAAATTCTCCAGAGGAAAAAGTAGGTAAGAGCAACTTTTAAAACATTTCACCTTCAACCAAGAAAGGTATTTATTAGTTAGTGTTTGTCTAACAAGTGATAAGGCATTCCGAACGAGCCACAATCTTCAGTTCAAGTCTGTAAGTTTCACATGCCGAGAAATGCTGTATTTACCTTAAATATATCAATATGGATCCTGGCTTGGAATTGTGTGGTCCTATTCCCAAGCTTTGAGCCTCATCATTATTCTTAGAAGCGGTATGAGTAGGTTGTCATGGAGCTGTTGGAGAAATTGGCATTCTATTTCTGCCTTAAGAGAAATAAGATGGTCTCGGTTCTGTAAACATTTAGAATTAGGCTGTGCTGTAGGCAGACGTTGCTTTATCCTTGACCACTATATACAGTAGGCTCCACATATTCCTTGAGAGTGACTGAGTATTTCCATATTTTCATCCCAAAAACAAGAGTTCAAATGCCATCCTGTTTAATTATTTACTCCAAAATACATTAGATGTCTTTCTTTAGAAAGAGGAAATCTGCTAGTCATTGCGTATTTCCCCTAAGGTTAGGCATTGTAAGTATGCGTGTCATCTTAACAAGATGGTATATCGAAGGATTGTCAAAGGTAGAGACTCCCTTGCTGTCCTTTAGACTTTCAATGGTTTACGACTTTTTTCTTGGCATCTTAATATGCCTGACAGATTTGAATTTGAATTCCAGATTTGCCAATTACTAATCCCTGGAAATTAAGTAAGGAAATGCATGGCATTCGATTACTGATATCGCTTTAAGAATATTTAAGGAGAAAGTATTCAATACTCTGTGTTTGGAAGAATACTTGAGTATGTTAAGCTTCTAGAATTTGAGTCACCCATTGTTTTCTTAAATATAAATGTTCTTTGCAAGGTTTTAAAGTAAGTTTTCTGAAAGAGGGCATGTTATATGTTTGAGAAGATAGAGGCAACTTGCTTTATTTGAGTATTACACAATTGTTTTGTGCTTGTTTGTTTGTTTGAATGATTGATAGAACTTTGGTGTTTGCTTGTTGGTTTATATGTTTGAGACTGATTTTCTCTGCATAGCCCTGGCTGTCCTGGAACTCACTCTATAGACCAGGCTGGTCTCAGCCTCACAGAGAGTCTCCTGCCTCTGCCTTTTGAGTGCTAGGATAAGAGACATGAGATACTGCTACCAGGGTCGTATGGCAATCAATATGCACATTTTTAATACTTTATATAATAGTTAAATTATTCATACAACCTTAAAAACATGGAAACTAATGCCTTTTGCTGAATTACCCAGAAGTTAGATTAGGATGAAGTGTTCTGTCAAGTTCTACTTAGGACTGCTTTGGTTCAAAATCATATTTACTTAAGTTGTGATGTAGTGTGTAAAAATCAATGGTTCACATATGCACGGGTGTTCATGAAAAACTTAAGAACCACAACACCCCAGAATTCTAAGCAAACAAAGTGTTTACAGGAGTTTACGTGGTAGGAGTGTTTGTTTATCACAGGGGAACTGTCCATTACCGCAAAGCATTCTCAGTTCATGCATGTAGTCTTGTCTTCATGTTACCAGTGGCATTTAGTTACAGCTAAATAGTATCATCCATCTTAATGAAATAGTCTTATTAATTTGAATTTAGAAAGTTGTAGTGTGTAATTTCTACTGTCCTGCTTTAAGATATGAATGAACTACTCTACCAGACATGGCCCTAGTTCCCTTGGATCCAGGGATGAAAGACACACACACACACACACACACACAAACACACACACACACACACTCGCATATTTTCAATATGCTTTTTTAGCTCAGTGGCCTGACACTCCTAAGCTTCCTGCAGCTAAAGTGCCCTTACCTTCACTCCCAGCTCAACACCTCTAAATCTACCCTAAACTTAGTTGCCTGGTTACCTTCTCCATGCTCAGCACCCTGAATCTGCCCTCAGTTTAGTTGCGTTTCTAATCTCCCACCTGCTACCCCAGGCCTAATCAGGGAAGCAGCCAATGGCCACTTCACTCGAGCTTTCAAACCACCCACTACAGAACGTTGTATCATTTACTGTGGGGCCGTGGGCCATGAGAGGTAGCCTGATCCTCACCTGTAGATTTGTGGCCATCATTCACCTGAGGACAATGTCCCAAGCCCTTCTACAAGTAGATGAGGCATCCCTAACACCTCAGACCAAGACAATAGGAAAAGAGATGTGATCTTTGGTCATGTGGGCTCAAGACAGAAATCTCCATGCTAATGAAGTGTCTAGAGGCTGGAAGGGCATAGCCAATAAGCCTTCCTTCCCAGACATTTCTCCCTGCAAAAGGGATTTAATCTTAGACCCACCCTGAGAAAAGGGCTGTGGTTTAATGCATCCACTTTCCACCATGGCAATAAATGATTCAGAACTGTGGGGTGTGGAGCCTTGGGAAAGGCCTTCCCCTACAGAGCCGCCATCTAGTCTCCCTTTGAAGGCCTCTCTGTGCTCCCAGCAATGGTCACCACCAAGTCTGCCACCATCAAGCCAAGGACTCTCCCCATGGGACTAGCCTGAGCTCTCCTTTTTCCCCCAGTCCTGGGGTAAACCCAGTCAGTGGGGCCCAGACTCCACTCTCAGCTCTTCCATAACTCCTAAAGGCCCATGGATATCCAAGAGCCTGAGAAGCAGACAACTGTAGGCTGGCAGACACGGAACCAGCCTGTGCTGTCCAGCACCTTAGACTGCACTCTTCCACTTCGAGCCTAGACTCAGCTTGGCTGTGGGAGAAGCACAGTCAAACTTCCCAAGTTCTGCCTCCTCATGTGGCCGTGCTCTGTGGCGGAGCAGACACGGGACCCACAATCCTATAATTTATTCTTTATTGTATCAAAAAAAATTTTCAGTACCACATTTTTATTGGATATTTTCTGTATTTACATTTCAAATGTTATCCCCTCCTCACCCCCTCTCATCACCATCCCTCCCCACCCTGCTTCTGTGAAGAAACTTTCATTCCCATCCACCCACTCCCACCTCAGTACCCTGGCATTCCCCTACTCTGGGGAAAAGAGCCTTCACAGGACCAAGGGCCTCACTTCCTACTAATGCCAGACAATGCCATCCTCTGCTGCATGTACAGCTGGAGCCATGGGTCCCTCCATGTATACTCTTTGGTTGGTGGTTTAGTCCCTGGGAGCTCTGAGGCATCTGGTTGGTTGATATTGTTGTTCTTCCTATAGTGATGCAAACCCCTTCAGCTCCTTCAGTCCTTTCTCTAACTCCTGCATTGGGGTCTCCGTGCTCAGTCTGAAGATTGGCCGCTTGCATCCTCTCTGTATCAGTAAGGCTCTGGCAGAGCTTCTCAGGAGAGGAGGGCTTATTTTGAAATATAAACCTTATTATGCTATGCACTTTTCAGTCCATATTTATATGTAAATATTTTAAAATGATTATCAACAGGGTTTTTTCTTAATTTCTTTCTGTTAGAAACTATTGTTACTCATATATGTGTGATGTACGTGGTATGTTTGCTTGTGGGCATATGTCTATGTGTGCATGTGAATGCAGATATGTGTATGCCGGGCGTGTGTGTAGTCTGTATGTGGATGTTGGAGAACAACATTTGAGATGCACCTTCCATCACGAGCTTCTGGATCAAACTCAGAAGTAGGCTTGGATGGCAGGCAGTTTCGCATGATGAGTCATCTCAACAACCCTAAAAGTCTTTCTTTTATCATAGGAAACTGAGGGTAGCGGATCTGCGTTTTAGTATCTGTAGGGCTCCATTACTAATATCAGAAAGCAGTAGTCAGCTGTCAAGAAATCAACTGTGAAGTGTGAGGTCTTTCCCAGTGTCATTTTGGAGGCATTAACAAGGAGGTTCAAGGGTTTAAGGTTATTCTACATAGGCTGACATGTCTCAAAGACAAAGACAAAACAGCACAGGAAAAGTTTAAACTTCACATACTAATACACATGTACAACATTTCTTGAACATGAATTTATCATAAAGTTGGCCATTAAAGTCAGCGCTGGGGAGGCAGGAACAGGCAAATCTCTATGAGGTTAAAGCAAGACTATTTTGCATAGGTAGTTCCAGGACAGCATGGGGTATGTGTGTAGTGAGACGTTGTCTTATAGTTCACAACTGTTTTTAACCAGTTCCAGGGGATCCAACATATTCTCACAGACATACATGCAGGCAGAAGACCAACGCACAAAAAATGAAAACAAATCATTTAAACCTTAAAATAAAATCAATTTATCAAATGATGGTAAATCCAGCGAAAAGATATGAAAAGAGCTATGAATAGATATCATGAAACTTAATTTTACATCATCATTAAGTAAAAAATATTGATAGGAAAAAGCCTCATAGGCTCAACACTGTCTGTTTAGAGCAGCTTAATACATCTCTGACTTACAGTTCTCGGTGATCTCAACTATATGGCATTCTGGAAAGGCGAAACTATAGAGACAGCCAAAAGATCAGTGGCTGTCATGAGTTGCAGGAGAGTAGGAAAGAATAGGTGGAACCGAGTGACTCTTCAGCAGGATAAAACTCTTCTGCATAACACTGTAACTGTGGATATGTCATTATACATCTGTCAAAACGATAAGATGTACAACCCAGACAGTGAACTCTCATGTAAACCAGGGACTCTTTTGTTAATAATAATGTGTCACGACTGCACACAGCCCATCATGGGAAAACTGAAATGCCAGGCACGGAGAAAGATTACTTGGGAACACTGTATTTTCTGCCCACTTTTCTGTCAACCTAAGATTGTTCTTAAAAATAATATGATAACAAGGAAAACTGTATATTACAACAGATATTTACATTTTAAGGCCCAGAAATATCAATTAATTCATTTTTGAATGGTTCTTCTTTTGAAAGACATTTTGTGTTTTATTTTAAGTGTAGGATTAAAAGAAAGTTTATGAATATTTAGAGTTCAAGGATACTCCCCCTTTTCCTTAGAAGCATGCCTTGTTTAAGGAGACAAAAATATCAATCAAGTTAAAGAACTTAACCAACATGACGATGGCATTCAGCTGAGGGGCTTCTGATCGCATTGGTACTGCAGGTGTACACAGTACCCTTAGATCCAAGCCAAGAACTCAGAAGTACAGAAAACATACTTGTGGGCAGTAAGCCCAGGCTCCAGGTCCTCCGCGGGCGTCTCACAAAGGGCATCCAGGTGGACAACACTAACATTGCATTCTCCGCACAAAATAGTGTCCCTGTAGACACTAAAATTTTGATTTTTAAGGAAAATATTAAAAGAGTAGTTAAGGATCCTAGGAGACATTTTATAATAGGGAATTGTAGAAATCAATGTTAAAAACTCAGTAGGAAGCCAAGTAGTTATTTCTGTAAGCAGAGTTTTAAAAATGTGTACACATGGTATTTTAAATCCAATGCACTAAAGGAAATTAACTTCTCCGGAAGCAATTCACATAAAAGATACATGATATAAACTCTAGAAAATAATTTTTTTGTTCAATGAACAGTTTTGTTCCAGATATACTCTTCTTTATACTTAGCCCCTAGAATGTTTTACTATCAGATGGGTAATCAAATATGAAACTAAAATTTTCTACAGCTGGGAGGAATGCATCCTAGTACAGACACAGAAATCATACAGTGTGAGTGGCACGTGCAGGTCTGCTGAAAATGATCTCGAAGCCTCTTTTGTTTGCCAGTGAGGAAAACCCAACACATGTCAGCAGATTGCGGATGATACACTCCTCCATCTAAATACTTGCACTGTTTGCATGAAAAAATTAAAAAGATTGGGATTTTCATGGACAGAGGGAACAGTGAGTTCTAGAGTGTGCAGGAAGTAAGAAATAATAAACAAACATTCCATAACCATGAATATGAGTTGACTATTTGAAAACCCCTACCCTGTAATGTTTTAAATATATTTTCATTCCTGACAGAATCCCCCTCTTCTCTATGTTGCCAAGTGGCCACACTTCTGGAAACTCCAGCCAGGAAGTCACTTTCGACATTGTTGCTGGTCATTATTGAAGGATTCCATTGCTTCTCTGCCTTACACAGAAACTTTACTCCCTGTAGTCCCTGCCGACATCAGTGAATGCATCATGCTTTAGGTTCTTCAATACAAGGCTTAATTCGTCTAATATGAGATTTCTCAAGGAAGAAAGCAGAGGACTAAGTTGCAGAAGGACTAATCCATTAAAATCTTTTTATTTTGCGTTTTTTGATTACCTGATCACTTGAGATCTGAAAATGAAGGCAGCGAGACTTCGAATGTAGGATCTGTAAATGTTGATAGTGAGAGACTTTTCGAGTTCTTGAGAAAGGCAGAACTAATGTTCTATTTTTAAAAGATTAGTACAGAGAACAATTATTTTTATTCTAATAATCCTCTTGTTCATCGTCAAGCAGTAAAACATTCAGGCAAGCCTGGCTGAACAGTTAAAGACTACTCTCTTTCTTGGTATTTATTTGCTGTTAAAATGTTTCTTCTTTCATTATTGTATTACTATTACCTTTTGGGCAGAGAGGAAAGAGTTAAAGTGTTTAGTGTCTTATTTGTAGTTATCAAGCAATAAATAAATAAATTTATAAATAAATAAATAAGGATAAAATATAATGAAGTTTCCCTATTTTCTCTCAGGATGGCTAATAACTTTCCATTAAATGTCTTTTGACAAGGTTGTACACATTATATGTAGGTTAGTGGGTTTCTTTTTTTTATTAATGCCTTTCACCATGCTAAATAGAAAGTTTAAAGTGAACCATTAAAGAGCACACAGTAGAAAAAAATCCCCACCAAGATTCCAAGGATGTAGGAAAGTAAAATTTAGGCTACAGTCATCACTGAAATTTTGGTTATTTCTGGTCATATGGAAACAGGAATGAACTTTCTCCCAGTGAAATGTGGATCTAGGACTATAAAAAAAATCTTTATGGATATTTGTAATCAAATCCACTTTTTCAAAATGTAAATAGTTGAGACTGCCAAGAATTAACAACATTAAAGGAGTTTGTCTAAGAATTTGTATAGCAAGACATAAAATATTTTATATTTCAAAAATACTTTGAAAAGTGTATATATGTAAGTTAGTGAATATATTTAATCCCTATGGTTTGGGGGGGTTCCTAACCATGTGACCACAAATCTCTACTGCCACCTTGTGGGGATATATATATAGTTTGGGCATAGACTGAGAAAATTAACCTGTGCATTGCTGGACAATGGTGGACAAAGATGGTCTGTCAGTGGTTAAACTCTGAGCTGCTAAACTTAAAGACCTGTTTAGGGGAACACAGCATGCATCTTCTTAATCTATTTTCAAGTTTTCGTGGTAGTAGTTCAGGAATTCTGATTTGGAAAGGTCAGCCCCTACATAAGAGACGCCAAGGTGAGAACTGAACAAGAGTAGAGCTGAATCTCTTCCCAGAGTACTTGGTGTTCATGGAAGATAATACCGCTGGTGGAAGAGGATCCTTACCTCTTCAAGATCACAGATGGCTTTGCCGAAGGAAACCCTACAGTTGGAGAAAGTCAAGGCTTCCCTTTATGTCTTGACACTTTGTAAACGTAGCATTCACACATGTTACTCACATTCCTTCCTAGAAAGTGTGAGAAGTGATTCATGTTGTAAGTCAGCTTTGTGGCCAACACTGAGATGAGGGTAGATGGTTATGCTCACTAATTTCTGTTTCCAGCATGGTCTATTACTGGCACTCCATGTGTGTATAACGTTGTCTGTCTGTAACTTCACCCAGAGGAAGACACCCAAATGGACACTGATGATCAGAATTCGGTTTCAGGCTAATTGTCTCTAGGTGCCAGTGGTCATCCTGTATCAATTCTATCAGAGATCCTACAGTGGTAACAAAAGGCAAATTGCAATGGCATACTTTTTATCAGCAGATTAATAGTTAAAACAATATTTTATTTAGAAGCTGGGTTTTAATGATCCACAAAGTTTTGGAAATATCTTTTGCTACAAATACATGTCTCCCAATGGCAGGGGATGTAACTGGCGAGGACCTTGTAAGCTCTTATGAATGACGAATGTGAGGACGTCGGAACAATAAAAACGGATATCAGTAGTCAGGACTCCACATCCTTCTCAATAACACCCTGTGAACATAGGCATTTTCAGGATCATCTTGACATCTTAAACCTCATTTCAATTAAAAACGGTGAAAGGCATTGGTATTAGTCTAAAGTCTACTACATGGCGCCATGTTGGAGAATATCAGTGGATGAAATTGAAAAGACAGAAGGCTAATGCTACTAGAGCTGTCAGCTGAGAGATAAAGGCAGGGCTCCAGGGAATGCCAAAAAAAACAAAAAACAAAACAAAACAAAACAAACAAAACAAAATAAAACAAAAACAAAAACAAAAACACCCAACAAACTCCAGCCAGGGCAAAAAACCTGGGATTTTTATCTGAGTCATTGCTGTGGTGTCCTTGGTGATTTCCTAGGTAAATGTTAGAGCCGTTTTGAGAAATGTTCCCTGAGTCATACCCTAACACGTCTCCTAACAAAGCACACCAAGGCAGCCACTCCGTAGCACCCAGGATTTGTTCTAGTCCACAATCTCTGTCCTTCCTGCTGTACACCTGCAGACCCTCGGTCCCCAACCTCCATACTGCGGCAGAGACGTGACTGCCAACGATCACAGCGAGGGGTCATATTACTTAGGTGTGTTGTTTCCCACACGTCTTCCCAGAGACGGTCTGTTGTCGATAATTAAGAGCTATCAAAACACTCAGATAATTTGCACTTGGTAATCTGACATGAGGAGCCTTGTGATCGCCAGCTTCTGTTTCATTATTTAGATAGACAAGGTGCAAAAGCAAGGGCCTAAGCAGACCCTATCTGGCAAAGACTGGATTTCCATTATGCGGGGTGTAGTCCAAAAGCTTAGGAGCCAGTGAGGCAGACGTGAGCTCGGCAGGGCCAGTGTGCACTGGAGAGTGGCCTTTATGGCTGAGATGCTTCACAGAGCAGGTGGGGCCTTTAGGAGTTCTTTTGCACACCAGGATGGGGGGACCTGGCAAGATATAATTGGCAAGCTGTTGTAATCAAATGCAGGAACCATGAAAACAGGCATGTGTTTCAGACATTAGCTGAGAACTAGAACTCTTTTTCCAATATGATGATTGCTAGACAGAGTAAGAAATCATAGGTGCTGATAGAGAAGAAATGTGTTAATTAAAAAAGTGGTAACTCTTAGACTATAGATGTAGCTCAGTCCTGCTGCTCTTCCCATGTTTGCACAGGCACATGTGTGCACATGTGCATGTGTGTGTGTGTGTGTGTCTGTGTGTGTATCAATAGATTCAGTCCCTAGTGTCTGCAAAAGACCTGTAAACTCTCAGTAAAAAATGGAGTCAGTATAGTCTATCTGTAAGTAGAGTACAACTGGATTGAACCAGTGTAAGAAAAACTTCCTAACTATTCTGATTATTTGTATGGACTCAGCATACTTTTCCTAATTCTTGCTTATAGGATAAAATAATGAGGATATACCTTGATTTATTGTTTCTAGTATTCATAGCTAGTATTGAACCTGTGGAAAAGAATGGGTATTAATACATAATGGTGATGTAAAATACTTGGGATTCTATATCAGGATACAGGATAACTTATGTAAATTATTCTAATAGACAAAATGCTTTGCTGGTCTTCGTTTTAGCCGTTTCTTTTGCTAAAGTATTTTAAGAAGCTGGGAAAATATCCCTCATGTTAAATGTGCCTTGTGGTAAAGCCTTCGGGAAATGGTGTGACAACTGCATGTGGCACAGTATCTGTGAGTGACAGTGTCCCAGCATGTCACATCAAAGGCTGCCACAGAAAGAAGGACATAGGTCAGCTTTCCTGGAGTGAGTTCAAGTGTTGGCATAGCTGAAACCTTTACACTAACCTTAAAGTGTGGAGCAGACTTGCTGCTGTGGTATATTACGGGCAAAGTGATACGTGAACGACCCTGTGGGAAGAGACGAGGTCCCTATAGAAGTTTACATCTCTGTTACTTTCTACTCACTAAAGTGTCTCTCAGTTTTCCATCCCCTAGAAGTTTAGACATTATAATGAGTGTTTTTCAGATGTCACTTTTAAATGCACAAGTAAGGATTTTGAACATTTTATATCTCTACTTTGGTAGATTGTCCATGAACTTCTTTAAAATTCTGTCACCAAAATATAACACAGGATTCCTAAATGACCTTAAATCTATGAATGAATGAATGCTCTCTTCTGAATGATCAGAATCTGGTGGCTTGTTGTTAATGTCACTTTTATTTCTTCAGATGACCTGAGGGAAGGAGAGGTGTATCCAAGCAATGTGAATACACTGGGCTGAGTCCACAGCAGTTTTTCTCTCTTCTAACTAGCCTTAGCCCTAGTCCTACTCCTAGAAGCTTCTAACCTCCACATCATCTAATCTTCCATGCTGACTGCTCAGTCTGGCTTCCTTGGGCTTCTGACTGAATTGTTCTGCCCAGAAGCACACTTATTTTGGCAATCTGCTCTGATCTTCTGCCTCCTTCTCATAGTCTGGTTGTTTCTGTCTTCATTGCTGTCTAGCTTGGTCTTCCTTCGACATGGATCTGTAAAACTGTCAGACAAACCTATCATAAACACACACCACCTTTTTCTTCTCTCAAGTAGCCTTCCTTTCCTGCTCTGCTGTCATGTGAGTTGCGTGTATCCTGTCTCTAACTCATTCTGTCAAAAGTTTCTGTGATTCATCACTTTATCTTACGCTCAATTAAATGTCACTTTCAAACATGGCTGCTTCCTTCTCCAAGCTAACCTTAGCTTCCTTGTTAGGGATTAAAGGTGTGTATCAAGAGCATGTCTCTAATACTGGAATGCAGGGTGGGGCTGCATTCCAGCTGCATCAGACCCAGCAAGTCTTTGGATGTGATCCCTTGCCTGAGAAGTAGGACTATAATTCCTCTCCAGTTCATGAATTTATTTCTTTTATCAATGTATATGCATTTAGTTGGTTATTTAATTTCTTCTATCAGATTGCTTCCAGAACAAATTTTCCATTAACTAAAAGTCCAAGGAGTTTTCTTATAGGCATAGCTTCCCACGAAAGGATATTAATTCCCCTTCTATCTCTATTTTGCTGTGTTAATCTTCCAGTTCAGCCAACTGTCCTGTACTCCCTTGGATACTTTCTGGTAAGATTCTGTTCTCAGTGGAGATTTTTACTTCCTACCAAAGGAGAACATTGACATCTTCATGCCTGATTCCATAATTCATCTTAAGGTGTTATAACATGTTTCCTCTTATGGTCAGAAGTTTCAACACTAATTTCCCATACTCTTACCTGTCTGCTTTATTTATCACAGTCTCTGAGAATAAGGGATGGTCAGTGCTCAGTAAATACTCAAAAATAATTACAGGATTAATCTTCTGATAGAATGTTAGCAACATAGATTTAGGGATTGTGATTTGTTTGTCTCTGATATTTGGGACAATACCTAGTCTTCAGGAAACATGTAAAAAAGTTCTGGTTGACTAAAAAATGATGTACACACCAAAAAATAAAAGTAGTTACTAGAAGATGGTGTCACAAATGATAACTACAGCTGAATGAGAGTATAAAAATATTAATTTATAATCAAATAGGATAGAGGATAATTAAAGCGTGATATTTAGAAGCAAGCAAAATAAAGAGAAGGAACAACAAAAACAGATGATTGCATACTGACTGCTGAGCTCCCACAAATGAGTCTCTACAACTGAAAGCTTACCTTAGCACTTCAACAGCTGAGAGTAATAAAAAGAGTAAGAGGTATGAAAAATTACATGCCGTTCCAATCACTTCCATGCTTTGTCTGTTTGCCCCATTGTGATGTTTCAGATGGTTCCGTTTGACCCCAACCTCCAGTTATTCCAACCTCAGAACCAATATTTATTGCCACATATGGGCCATGCATGGCAGCTGCAGCATCCAGATGCCAAGCCTTGGAATGTGTTTTTACAGCAGCACCATCTGGGGCTCTGGCCAGCCTTCTTTATTGTCTCTTGAATGTTTACACTAATAGCTTTGCTGGGCCACAGCACTACCTGTGGGACACACGGCGGGTCGGCTCTTTATGAGATTTTCTTATTGTTCTGGTTAGAGTTCTCCTTGAAATGACTTGCCTGCTACCAAGATTTTCCTTCTGATCCATCTCCATACATCTCACACATCTCCATACTTCTCATACATCTCATGCATCTGTAACATCCTGCAAAAGAGATAAAAGAAGTGGCCATTTGAGACTAGGGGGGGAAAAGGCTGCTTTCACAGCAATGGTTTGGGATGTCGTTAAGCAATCTGTGGATTCAGAGGAAATATTAATGATTTATACATGGTTCTGGTTCTATTTTACATATGCACCAATGAAATAGAAGAAATGCTCAATTTTTGTGCAACATATTGAAATAGCATCTACATAGATATACTGATGTATAATTAAGGTTGAATTCTCCACATCACAAATAAAGAGTTCCTGTGAAACTGTGAAGAATAGGGGTCGAAGGAGGGCATTCTGAGCAATCAATGAGCCAAGTTGTTTGAAGATTCACTCCCAATTTGGATAGCACTTTTGTGATCTTTAGAACCATGCTTTAAGTCATTTTACAAAAAGCAAGGGAAGTTTCACTACTTTGAACTGCAACACACTGCTTTTAAAAAAAATGAAACGATGCAGCACAAAGAATTAAGATGCAAATCAATCAATAATTTAGGCTGCTAGGTCTAGAAAGGAGAAATGGCTCTGGGAGTTGTATTGGCTTTTCCAAGGTCACCCAGTACACAGCTTCAGAGTCAAAGGAATATGAGTTCTATATGATTATTTGGAGGCTGTGCTCATGATCGGAGAGTCATCATTAATAACTGGGTGCCTAGATAGATGGAGTCTCAAAGGAATTGAGCTGTATCCATGCCTAGATAGTGATCAGACCCTTTGGAGATGGCTTTGGGTACGTGTGTGGGGCAGCACTGCTGTCAAGCATGAACGAGAGCAGGAGTGCAGTGGATCTCTTTGAAGTGTCTTCATGTTGGCTGAGATCATGGGATTACGAAATGCCACCAGCCCAGAGTCAGGGACAGATAGCGTTCTCTCAGGCACAATGTTTTCTAATAAAGCCCGTCACATATCTGGCCATATCTCGAATGAAAAGAACCTAGGGAAGACATTTTCTTCTACTCCTAACTCTGTTTTGTATCAGCAGTGGGAAAGAGGTGCTTGTTTTAAGGAAAGGCTAAAAAGAGACATAAGAAGTAAATCGATGTGGGTACCTGTTGCTGAATGAAATGCCACTGAGTCCACAGTGGCTATTTTCTAGGTTGTGATGCCTTGAAAACAGCCACAGTTAGATCCAAGGAGAAAGAAATATTCTTTCCAAAGACATTTAAAGTATTTCTTTTATTTTAGATATTATAATTACATAATTCCCCCTTCTCTTTCCTGCCTCCAAGCTCTGTCATATGTCTTTTCTTAATCTCCTTCAAATTTGTGGATTCTTTATTCGTTAATTTTTGTGCATGTATGTATGTGTGTATATACATATATATGTGTGTATGCATATGTATATGCAAACAAATATGCTATACACACACACACACACACACACACACTCAGTCTGTATAGTGTTACCTGTGTGTATTTTTTCACAGCTGACCATTTGATATTGGATAACAGGTTGATAAACTCTTCCCTGGGGAAGACCATTTCCGCTTTCAGCATGTCTTAGTTTCCTATAGTTCTTTTGTCCAACCCATGTTAGCATTTCTATTTTCAGTGTTCTTTATTTCACTTACTGTTTGGGCTGTCAGGTTGTTGAGACCTTATGGGTGTATCTTTTACCATTCCTAGGAGATACAAGTCTGGAGAGCTTTTTAGTACAAAAAATCTAGTAATGGCTTCCATGTACATGGGACATAAGTCTTCAAATAACAAGGTATAGTCCTATAATCTGTTGTTGATTCTCTAAGAAAGTATGAGACAAGATTTGTTGTATATTTCAATTATTCTAGAGAGTTTGAATTTTTATTCCTTTCTCTTAAAGGGCTTACTGTTTTTATTTTCTGCATGCAAGTGTGTATGTGTGGATGCCTGTAAGTGTGTGTGCCACATGTGTGTGTGCTTCATGAAAACAAAAGAGAACTTCAGATCCCTAGGGAGTAGGGATGCAGGCAGCTGTGCGCAGCCTAATGTGGGTTTAGAGGCTTGAATGTGATGCTACAAGACATTAACGGCTGAGTCACATCATTGCCATAGCCGCAAGTTTGAGTTTTAATATACAAGATGTAGTTTGATAAAGCATGATCCAATTATTATTCATATGGTGCCAGTAGAACACCTAAATATGTAAATATGTGTGCTCATGAGTACAAATATGTATGTGCCTATACAATCATTCACTTGTGTGCATGTTCTATGCTTCAATGACTGATTGCTTCAGGAAGAAAGTCAATATAACAATAGTGGAAGTTTTTGGCTCTTCTATAGACAAAAGAGTACATTTCTGATTTGATCACTTAGGAAAATAAAGAAAGAGAAAGGTTACTATGAGATGACCTGAAATTCACCGATGTGTTCTTAAATCCCATGAAAGAAACTAGCTTAATGTAGTTCACTTAACAATTATTGAACTTCCAGTTTATATAAACATATTTTTTAAAAAAAATTAATATTTCAGTGTTCAGGTTGGACTCAAATGCAATGCCAATCCTATCACTTCATATAGCAAGCAGGAGGGATCCTTGAGAGGTAGCTCAGTCAGACATCTTTCTAGTCAAACTGGAAGTTAGCTGTGATAGATGCGGTATTTCTCATGCCTGATAAGCCCATGAGAAGATGCTTTTATTTTGCACTGTTTTTGAGTGAGACATCCAAAGAGAGATAAAGGTAGTGAGTTAAATGATCCAATGAGGTCGGCATTTTTATTGCATGACATACTTACAAACAGGTACTTGTGCCGATAGCTGTTCTGGGAGTTCTGCATTCCCAGCAAGAATGCGTTCTCTCAGCAGAGTCTTTGCATGAACCTTGGCTCTGCATCCTTCTAAGTAATATATTGCTACATAAGAGATCCCTCCGGACACTCACGGAGAGGCAAGAATTAAGTTGAACTTGGAAGACAAAGCAAGTATAACATACACACAGCAAACAGATTAAGTATACCCACTCTGCAAACGCACACTATCTGCAGTGTATTAAAACATTCAGATAACAATATTTTTGAAAATCTTTGAGAGCAATGTAGAACCTCATGCATATGTTAATCATTGTGCTTGAGCATCATAAATTATAGTTAGAAGATCATAAAATAAGTAGTATTGGCCTGTCGTGAACCCCCAGAGATCTTAATAAATCTTTAGAGTTAAGATGAGGTTGATGGTGGTCAAAATGCTAACAATTATGATGATGATGATGATGATGATGATGATGATGATGACGACGACGACGGTGATGATGATGATGATGGAGGTGATGGCGGCGGTGGCTGTGGTGGTAGTGGTGATAAAAGTAATGATGATTGTGATAGTAACTTTTCTTGTGTCTTAGCTGTGAATCATATGGTGTTACCAGCACTCCAGTGACTCATCCATTGATACTTTTAGCACTTATACATTATCTGTTTTCCCAAAAAACTTCTGTTTTATTAAGTATTAGGACACTTTAACCAAGTGAAAGATTCTGGTTTTGGCCCATGGAGTGTCAGATCATGTATGATATAAAAAGTATGTGAGTTTTACTATGTTATAAGATAAGTATATCTTATATTTATTATGTTACCAAATAGGCAAGTCTTAAAGAGGAGGCAAAGTAACTTTTAATCCTTTTCCTAAGATCAGATTTTACAAAGCTAAAATTCAGTCCTGTAACCAACAGAAAACCTGAGGTTTGTCCTCAGAAATATGCAAAATTCATAGGTGTTGTTATAAAAATAGAGGTGTTCTCTTCCATACCAAATCCATTCTGTGTAACTGTTTTTTCCCAAGAACGTCTGAGTACACCCCTCCTTTTGCTTACATTTTCTGAATAATTGTAATATCCTTATGGGGTCATCTTCTCTCACTCAGTATTACCTCATCCATCAAAAGGATATATATATATATATATATATATATATATATATATATATATACTTTACTGGAGATTTTCCCATTTTGAAAGGGTCTATGTCAGAGTTGGGAATAGAAATATTCTTCAGTAGCTCAACTGGATGCTGGCAAAAGAGTGTGTGTGTTTATATGGTCAAGATTTTACATCATCCTGGGCAATCTTCTAGGCCAATACTTTTTTTTTAATTCTATGTATTTGCAGCATTCAGTTACACATACATCAAAAGGAACGATTTTATCCTTCACTCCTCGAATACCCTCTCTGCCTTTGATATTTTTGTGGCTTGGTTAGTACATTTGAAAAGCAGGAATAGAAAATACCTTACTTAATCCAATGTTAATAAATGAAGAGTTTTTGTTTAAACATCAAGAATATCTTATATCAAAGCAGTATGCAAGTTAGAATCTTTTTCAGGCATGCAAGTCTGAAATCTTTTTAATTTCTGATATTTTAAGGAATGTAGTGAACAAATAAAAAATTGTCCTAATCAATGATTGCCCATGTTTCCACTTATTTGTTCCATATGGTTACTTATTCTAATGGTATTGGACTGAGATATTATCAATTATTCTAATCGATCTCTTCTAAAGTGTTCCCAACCTTTCTTCCATTTTCTTCATCCTTCATCCCAGTGTCATAAGAACGGGTAGGTGCTGTATTCTATGGTTGTAGATTCTGAACAAGAAACGATCAGACTCTTGCTTACGTTTCCCAGTGTGAGAAGAGTAGACAAACAGCACTGTTAGCTCACATCCACTCCTCTTTCCATTAGTCTCCAGTCTCCTGCCTCCAGGAGGTGTAGGCCATTAGGGGATTGCTCTTGTAGAAGAAACATCATCTGTTTTAATATTGGATGCTTTTTACAACTTCATGCGCTTTGATATAATTTTAATAAGTATATCATTTCTTGCTTTCTGTTGTGAGAGATGATACAAAAGTGGAAAAATACACTTACAGAAATGAAATGAAAATACTAAATATAGCCCACTTCCATTTCCATTATTCTAAGTCATGCTCCCAGAGACTTCAATCTCAATATGATGTTAATAGAACCATTAGATATGATTCATACCATACATAAGACACTTCTATTGACAATTCCGTCGTGACCAGGGGTCAACAGATCCATTACAATGCAAATCTTACTATATGCTTTCCATCTAAATCAAAGGAATTCAGTCTTGTGTCCAGTCTAATACGTTTCAGGAACAGGAGTCCAATCTCAGAAGTGAAGTCCGCATCTGTGTTTCTCATACTAAATCATGTGGGTCCCTATTTGCTCTCAATTTAAAAGGTAACTAATTAAGTTTTACATCGATGGGCTACTTTAGAGTATTTAAAGAAACACACAGGATTTATGGGAATCTATGTTTACCCTTTTACTGCACATCAACCTCAAAGAGAAATTCCTACATTTGTAGCCCTTTGTTTTCGGCATATGTCTTCTGCTTCTTCTCCAAGATTTGCATAATCATTTAGTTTTCCAAAAGTCTACTTGATTAGCCTCACAAACTGCAAAAAAGCTGAAGTTTCAGCCAATTTTCCAGGTAAGTAGCTCTTCAGGCACAGGAGTTATTTTAACCATAGTCTTCTCTGCCCTAGCTATTATTAAAGACATCTTTCTGTGGCTCTTTCCCCCAAACTCCTAGTATTCTGTGGAATGCTGCTCTTCTTGGTACCTAGACAGTATGTTGGTAGAAAGCTCTCCTTGGCAAGGATACCCAAAGACTTTGTCCATTCCAAGCTTCAGAAGTGCCTTAATCTCAGTAACTCTTTCCTTACACATTTATATTCCTTTTCTTCCTGAGATATACTAATGTTCTTTCTGCTTCTGTCTCAACAAATGAGTACCTGCTGCCACCAAGGACTTTCTGATACAAAAGAGGGTTGGGTAACTGAAAAGAATCTCTCTAAGCCTGCATTAAAGAATGCTCTCTCCTCTAGTCCATGTCTTTTCCAAATTTTTCATCTTCTCTGAGATCTTAAATTTTTCTTTTATCTCCATATCATCTGGACAGTTGAGTGCTGGTAAGCCAGGTACAGTTGTGTATAAGTTTCTGTTTCTCCTTTTCTCAATTTTTATCAAAGGCAAACCCCTAAACCTTTCCTAATCTTTAATTTTTCTTTCCATAAAATAATGATAATGGTAGCCTCCACCAGAAGATTATTGGAAGAAATCAATGAAGTGATTTAGGGAAAGGTCACAATGCCTTGTCTAAAGTACACATTCAAACATTTTATTAACTTAATGTATTTTTTATGTCTTTGCCTTCACCAAAGCCTCCTTGTGTAAATATTTTTAATTGTTTAAGTGTTTGAACAGCCAGTCACATGGTTAAAGCTGTTGTAGTTCTTCAGGGTTTTTTTTTCCCCCAATGGGAATGTTTCTTGTTGTATAACAAATGTTGCACGTATTGTCAACTTTTAAGATATTCATGGCAAAATTCACAAAGCTTTAGAGTTTCCTGTAATGACAATGAGGCATAAGAATAAGAAAATATCCACTGATTGTGACCACCGAATTGAAGCATGAAGCATCAGAGTTGAGATCAAGCTTGCATGTAGTTCAAGAGTTTTTAAGAAGTCATTTTAAGTACTCTCTATTTATACACATGGTGGTTAAAAAACACCAGTGCTTTGCTGCCAAGAACCCCAGTAAATAAATAAAGAACATCTAAAGATGTGGAATAGAGTATTTTAGAACATTTCACTTGCAAAGAAAGCAGCTGCTAGGTCATCAAATGAAAATGTTATAGAAACGATGAATTCTTAAAATGGTTTAAAAGTTTTATGTTCCCAGTTCAGATTCTCATGAGTGTCCTGACAATCCCCACTCCAGCTTCAATTTGTATCTAGAACATAGCTCAGTTCAGAAAAAGAGAAATGCATATTTGCAAGAATTAGCATTTTTATTAGTGGGTTGGCCTAACTCTGGGGGAAATTCCAGTGTGGAAAAGATGGGTCACCGTATGGGGCAGAAGTGAACAAGGATAAATAAAACAGTTTATTTGTAAGTGGGACTGATCCCTCTTGCTCGTGCATTAGTGCTTGGCTACAAGAGAGTAGTAATTTATTGATGCAGATGGCTATGTAAAGTGCATGCAATTTGTGAGGGGGCTTGACCCTTGACTGATGGGCCATATGTTGTAAAGCCCTAGGGGCGTCATTTGCCTCAGCTCTCTTCCTCTCTCTGTCTCTGCACCTATGGTCCTTGTTCAATCACCACATATTGAACTATAGACTTACTAACTCCCCCAATAAATCTCCAACTAATGGCTCACAAAGGCCACAACTTAACCCTTTCTACACAACTGGGCACATTATTTTGCATCATGATCCCATTCACTGAAATAAAAGATAAATATTATATGACCTACTAGAGTAGGCAAGCGAATGGTAAATGCCATTCACTGTTGGGCATTCATTAGACTGGGGTGTTGCAAGGTGGCTTCCAGCTTAGTGAATTATGCTGTCATTATCATGCCAGGTAATAATGACAGTTTATTCTTATAATTGTTAAACATCGTTAGTATAACATTTAATGCCTTTTAATAGATCTTTTTTCTGTGAGGGTCTTCTTTTAGCAGACCAGTAGAAAGTACATCATACTCAATAAAACTACATATATTTCAGTTTTATGCAGACATGTTCAGAGAAGTGTGAGCACATTTGTATGGAAGACTATGTAAAAGCAGTATGTTCGAAATCCTTCTAATGAGCCCTGATTTTCCAACACTATTTTGCATGCAAAGGTTTTGCATTAGAAAGTACTTATTCTCAACTACATCTCTGAGGATTCCTTGTCATGTAGGCTGCATTCCATAAGCCTCCTGAAAGAACATTTATGGCACTGCGAGTAGAAGTACTTTGGGAATTCCTATTGTGGTGTATTATACGCCATTCACACAAGTATACTAAATGCGATGTCAAAGTTAATGTAAATTCCATGTGTCTGAACACATTCATGCCTTTCTATTATGATAACAATTTTCTTCTGTTACATTTTTAAACATACAATGTTTTCATATGTTCTGTGGTCACCTAATGGGTGACCAAGAACTTTTCCCTCTCAGTGACTTAATCCGTTGACTAACCACATGTATTTTTTATTCTTTCCTTTTCTTCTCTCCATTTCTGGGTAGAACTCTGGGAAGCATCGAGTTGTATAGGAAATTTGAGAAAGGCACTCCTGAGCTGGAACTTATTTTGTCAAGGACATAACACATAGCACATAGAAGTGAGAGAGGAGTACTTGTTTAGACTTTGTCCTTGTGTAACAGGTTTCCCACAAAACAATTCGTCTTTTACATAGCTTGCTTCTCTTCTGTTTATTATGAGCTAGGAATATCACACAGTGGTGGAGTTGAATTACGAGTGCATTGTATGTTTCATACTGTATCCCTGATCATCATTAATGAGCATGTTTATAATGCCTCATTTTAGCCAGTTTTCATTTGGTTTCATTTGCATAAAATAGATTTCAATTCATTTCTTCTAACTAGTGATAATTTTCTGATATTAAAATAAAACACAAGCTTTCAAGCACAGTGAAAAGTCAGTGAGTGGATGGTTGTCTTACACATAGATTGTGCAAACATTTTACCCTTTTGAATCACTAGTCTTATCCACATGAAAGATTAATATTGAAAACATACTCAAATAATTTAAAACAGAGGTCATTTTCTTATTGTTAAACCCAATAGATTTGGCACATCTCATGCGGAGTAACCCATAATAAACAAACCAAGCATTCACAAGTGGGAGCCAGTAATATAAACATGAATCCTTTAAACATTGATACAGTTTTTACCACATGGGCTTTTCTATATCACTAGGCTGTCAAGCATTCATTGCGTATTCATCTGCAAGTCATAAGAAAATAGAGTGACCAGAAAGAAAGCTCCTGCACATAATTTTCATTGAGATTATTGTTTTCTAACTTAAATACAATGAAAATGTTGCTGAAAAGTGTTTTCTCTAGATAAGGGGTCAAGAACATTTTAATCCATAAAGCGCTAGTTTGACAGCAGATAGATGCCTAGAAGACCATCATATGTAGTATGCATTTCTTAGCAGAATTGGTGCTATCTTGACTCTGGTTTTTCAAGAGAAAGGACTGCTAACTTTCAGAATACATATTGAGCTATCTTTTCCATAGAAGTGTATGAAGTTGCTCCCTGAACTGAATTTCAGCAGCTTAAATCAATTGTTTCTTCTTATAAATATTTAACACAATATGTTGCTGGTTCTTAAAAGTGTTACATTTAAAATTTTAATGTAATGGTCATTGACACCTCTAGTATTTCCCAATAGGAAGGAATATATCAGTTATACTATCAACTTGACTTGATACAAATAAAGATTCAGGAAACAGTTTTCTTCCTTTGATCCCTGCTTCACGCCACATGCCTTTAGTTTATCCGTTAATGTTTGCACATACACTAACCTTTCATGTAAGAACATGAAGTTCATATCAAGGACACTTTAGGAATGAAATGTGTTGCCTCACATTAAACAGATATATGTCAGTAGGTCAATGTTTTCTACTGTGGAACCTACAACTACCAGCTGAACTGTTACCACCAGTGAGATATGATGACACATCTGCCCACAGCACTGTGAGTCTTCAGTGTTTGCCCCTTTTCAGGCAGTTTCCTCAGCTTCTTCCCACTGGACATTTACAGGGTTTTTCTCTTGAGTTATAATGTTCAACAAGGTAATTAAAGTTTGTCAGCGTTGGACTCACGAGTTCATACTGTGGGATGCAAATAAGTAAGGCAGGTTCATGGACTATGAACATTGCAGCTGATATTTTAGTAAAAAGCACAATTTTTATTTTAATGAATGTTGAAAAAATTAAGAAACATGTAGATATTTGCATAAGATGAAAATGTTATGAAAAATAGCTCCTTAAAATAGTTTTTGTTACTCTTGAATGTGATGATTTTGTTTTGCTTAGACTCAGACTCATTCACACAAACACACGCACATCACAAAACACACCCATCCACAATTTTTTCTTCAGAATTTTGCAATCTTTGAGCCAGTGTTCTGTTCTGTAATAGTTATTTTTTTAATTTTTGATTTGATACTTAAATAATACCTTAGGTATTTTCTGAACCCTTGCTTTGATATAGATGTTGGAGCAACAACATAGAGTCAAATTATGTACTCTGCCTTTGAAGAATGTTATAGTATATACACTGAAATGATATTTTACTGGACACCTTCAAACCTTCTCTATGTGTCTCCCCAAAAGTCCACCCTGGGCAGCTTTCTAAAAGGGAAAAGAAATACAGCAGTGAAACTATACCATAAGGGGCCTCAAAAGATGTACATAATCCTATTTGTTTTGTAAATAGGATATATGTGAATGTGATATATTTACTCTTGCACAGGGTCTCATGAGGTAGACCAGATGGACTGGAACATGGTGTAAAATTCAGGCTGGCCTTAATCCTCTGAAATAAAGACCTGTTCCTGACTCCTGTGCATAGCACTAGGATTAAAGCATGACTTATGCTACAAGATCAGGTCTGAATGAAACTTCAAATAATGGCACCATGCCCTGAGAGAAGTGAGTTTGTCAGGCAGTAATGAAAAGTAGTTAGAAGAAATGGATGAAATACTAAAGAAGCTTCTGCATTGATACACGAGGTTGGGAAAACTGGCTGGACCTTCCATAGTTCACTTTCCTTTCTACTTCGCCACCCCATAGTCACAGGTGGATTTCTCAGTTACACTGATAATTCTTTCTTTTCTGGACAACAGACAACAACATTAAAGGAAAAACCCCTGACTAGTACTGAAGAATATTCTGGTGTTCTTAGCTGGTTTTAGGAACACCTAAAATTTCATATTACAATAAGTTACTATAAGCAGTTACAGGTTCCCAAGGACCCTGACTTTACCTTCTTATGCTGTTTCATCATTTTAAGACTTTTTTCCCTTATGGTTTACCAACCACATTTTCATCTTCAGCACAAGTTCTTGTGCTGTAAGCAGAATCTGCTGTTATTTTTAGCATGCCTCTGCCAGTGGAGAATGACAGGGAATTTTTGCACGCTCTCTGAATATACTTCCCTGCAGAGCACAAAAGGAAGCACTTACTCTTGGGTCTTTTATTTGTGTTAGAAGCACAGCAAACATAGCACAGGTGGCTATAATTTTACACCACAAGAAGGAAAACACTCTTTCCTCCCCCTTCCCTTCTTGTTTGGCTGTTTTCAATCTGTAAAATAGGGAGTTGGAGGATGTGATGTTTTAAATGGACCAATTGCTTTAAAGTCTCCTCAAGAAAGAATCTAAATTGTCTGTAATTTAATGTAAAGTTGTTGGTGAAGAAGAGCAACTTCTAAATAAAGGTGTCAAGTTACCATAAACGTGACAACCTTGTCCACTATCATTTGTTGCAAGTGGAACTTTATCTTAGTCTGGTTCATTACTGTAAGGTGTACTGGATTACTAAAAGCAGTTCCCACTTAAGATATATTCTTCATCGACATTAGGTCAGTGTCTGTTCTTATAGACTATCATCATTATCATCATCATCATCATTATTATTACTATTCTTGTGTGTGTAGAAGGAATGCCGTGAGGAGGGACACAGCTCTGTAGAGTCAGGTCTCTCCTTCCACATGTATTTCATGTCTGGAGATGGAGCTCAAGTTGCCCGACTCACATGGCAAACACTTTATTTCTGCCAATCTGCCTCTCTAGCCTTGATAATATTTGAAAAACCAACAATTTTGTGTCTACTACAAGACGTTATCTATCTATTCATATTGGATTTCTTGATTTCAAGGGTTATAATGCTAGAATAATCAAAATTGTGAAACTTTACTATAATGATAGCCATAAGGAAAAATGGAATAGAACTGAGAAAGAGATGCATACCCATAAGTCACCTGATGTCTTTGCGTTTACTTACAGGCAATTCTCGGTAAGAAACATGATCATTTTTAAAAGAAATAATGTTGCCAAAGGAATGAATGAGTGTTTGCACACACATTCTAAGCAGGCACCATCACAATTACTATCCAAACTAGACCATACTTAAATAAAAAGGGTTGTCTTATTTATTTTTTGTTCAAAAAAACAAAAAGAGTAAATCAAGTAATTTATAATCAGCAGAGTTCTTAGAAAACATTTTTAAATAAAACATAAAACAATGTTTCTGTAATAAGATATTAAAATTATGCCCAATATAGGGCCTATGCAAGATATGCAAATCTTTGGCTTGAATTTAAAAATATTGTCACTCAACCTGAACTTTTTTTTCCGGAGCTGAGGACCAAACTCAGGGCCTTGTGCTTGCTAGGCAAGCACTCTACCACTGAGCTAAATCCCCAACCCCTGAAAAATTTTAAAATTAAAATTAAATTCCACCACAAAGAATGTATGAATGGGAAATAAGTACATGCAGAAAGGTCCATTGTCTTTTTGTTGTTAAGAGAAGCATGACTACATTGAGATATTGAGTACCTTGACTAGTGTAACTAAAATCAAAAGGACTGATAATCTCAATTATTGATGAGAATTTGGAGCAACTGGGTGTCTAATACTTTGTTAATGCAAGGGCATAATTGTATATTACAATTGAGAAATTTGTAAATTTTATGTACATTTGTATATATTTGATATGATGCAACATTGTTTTCTTAGATATTGATGTGATATATATAGATATAAATCTAGATGCAGATATAGATATATGTATACAAAGAGATTAGTAATATTGTTATATGAGACAATAAATCATATGGGAAAATAGAACTAGTAATAATTAAAATGCCTATGAATGTTAATACACAAATAAGTCAGAGCCTCTATTTGAAATAGATTAATACAGGTCAATAAACAGAATGTACCAGTATAAAATAGTAACAAAGATGGCTTTTAACATTATTTTAAAATGAAATCAATTTCACACATCTCATATTTTTCATTCTCTCTTCATAATTTTTATGTAAGAGCTTTGTATTTACATCATTTGCAACTTCCCTTTCATCACCAAATCTCCTCCCTCATCTCCTCTACTCTGTCTACTATCCATAACCTTGTTTTAGAAATTATTATAGTAGGAATCTATCTATCTATCTATCTATCTATCTATCTATCTATCTATCTATCTATGTATCTATCTATCTATCATCTATCTATCTATCATCTATCTATCTATCATCTATCTATCTATCTATCATCTATCTATCTATCTTTCTATGCATGTATGTATAATTTGCTGAGTCCATCTAGTGATGCTGGCATGTGCATGTATTTAGGGATTACCATTTGGGAGTGGACAGCCTAACCAGGTACTAGTCCCTGGAAAAGAATGGTTCTCCTTTCTAACAGACATTGATAGCCGGTGGTTCTTTACTCTGTGCAAAGTCCTGTGAGATTTCCCATCACAGTGGCATGCCATCCAGTGTTGTCATTCTTCAGATCTCGTTTCACATCTGAACAGTTGAGTTCATGGCTGTACCTTCCCTACCACGTCTAGGAAACACAACCTTAAAACCGATTTCCTGGTTCAGTGTCTTTCCACATCACTCTACCAAGATGTTTTCTGAGCTTAGGTGAGGGGCTGCTGTTGTAGATGTATCAATTGGGGGTGGGGAGCTGATTTATTTAGTCCTTTGAAGAGGTGAAATTCACTCAGTGAATAATATTTGACCAGTGGTGCCTGTGGACTGAGGCTGACAGAACTGATTAGTGGCTGAGGCCAGAAAGAACTATCTCGCACTACTGTTCATCTGTGTCATGAATGTGATGACTCTTAATTCTTCCATAATCTCAATACTCAGCTACCCATTTATTTATTTATCAAACTCATTGAAAAAAATTACGCCACAAAGTATTCTTATCTTTTGCTTCACTTTGAGATGAAGCTTACCTAAATCTATTTTTTCCTACTTTTTTTTCATGAGTTAAGGACAAGTATTAATGAAGCTGTCAGGAGAATCACAGCACTAATATATTCCTTGCTGGAGTTCTGCAGCTGCTTTGTAAGCATCTGAGCAGAATAAATTGAAGAAGAAAATTTAACCAAAACCAAAATCTTTTCTCCCCAAGAAGCATTCATCACACGAGTGCACATAAAATACATGTGTCTCCTGTGCAAATTTGCATATAAAGTGCTGTGGGGAAATTAGAAAGCGTATGGTCTTTTCCCGTTTTTATTGTCTAAGAAATGTTTAAGCCAAATAACCCGGCGTGATTCTTCTAGTTTGACTCTTTTTAGTGGCTTTTACTGTCAGGCAGATGGGAGCTTCTAGCCATGTATTAAAATTGCACTTGTGTATGTTGTTAGAGTGGTTTATATTTATTCATGAAAATGAAATTTTGAGAATTGGCATTTAAAATCAACAAGACCTATCTGTCACAGAGTCGAGAAACAACTGTATCTGTCACTTCAAAAATCACTTTGAAATATGTGGCAGGAAGGATGTCTGCCTGTTGAGTGTTGTGGTACTCAGGTTTGTACAGATGCGTTTATAAGTTCCACATGAAAGGGAGTATAGCATTGTTATAGGGACTGACTTACATGGAGAGAAAACAATGTGACCTTTTCCCAACTCTGCTTAAAAATGGTTAAATCAAAGGGGAATACACACACACACACACACACACACACACACACACACACACACACACACACATATATATATATATATATGACAGTTTAAAAATATATACTTAATAGAGGGCCGTTATATCAGTTCAAAGGTGAAGAACACTGTCTCCCCCTCTAGCGGACCCATCTCTGATTCCCAGTTTCCAGATGGTGGCCCACAACCGTCTGGAACTCCAGCTACCGAGGATCCACACTTGTTCGATGCTCACTTTCACTGGGCACACCGCCACACTTGCAGGAAATCCATTCGTGCATATACAAAACTGAAACAATAGCAAAAAGTCCCCTGAGAACCTGTACGTGTAGTCACTTTCCCAAGCGTCAGTTTCTGCTATAGCAAGCTGAGCCAGCTTCATATGTCTAAATGCTACGTAGACACCTCATAGGTCGGTTCAACACCATACCTGTCAGAACAGTTAAAGAAAAAGAAGCCATGAATCTGAAAGTCCAGGAATGGGTACATTGAAGAGTTTGAAGGA
Source organism: Rattus rattus (assembly GCF_011064425.1). Classification (NCBI taxonomy): domain Eukaryota; kingdom Metazoa; phylum Chordata; class Mammalia; order Rodentia; family Muridae; genus Rattus; species Rattus rattus. The sequence continues at coordinate 67,774,938 of NC_046157.1, forward strand.
AGAAAAGAAGAAATGGGGAAATGGCGTGATAGTTAAAATATCCAAAAATAGGAAGTTATTTAAAATTTGTATATATGTATTTTTCTAAGTGAAGTTGACAGTAAGAATCCAGAGAAATGAAAAAACTGTATTGTTTACATGTTTTAAAGTATTTCACTCATTCCGACAAACATTTTAATAATCTGGACTCAGCTCCTTCTCCTGGGTTTATATTTCCAGACTGGGGTTGGATTATGATGTATTTTATGGGGAACATTTTGATATACTGAGTATTTTATCTGAAATGTGAAAATATATCACATCACTCAATGCATGAGATTAAGTGGGTAGAATCATAGAAATAACTCAGCATATATGTGTGCTACACTCTGAAACTGCTTGATTCTGACAGTCGAGCTTTTAGTCGGTTTTGAGGAAACACTGCTGTAAGATACAGGTCATGAAATCAAAATTTTTGATCGTTAGAAAACTTCAAAAAATATTTTAAGTAAAACTTGCGTTTTCATTTATTCGCTTGTCTTGTTCGTTCATTTTGGGAGTTAAACCTCGGGGATAATCACTTGTGTGGTGAGCACTTGTGTAGCCCTGCAGGTAAAATGTCAACAGGACTCCAGCACAGCCTCAGGAAGGCGAATCCGTGCAAATGATTTGCAAACTCTCCTGAGCACCTGTCTGAAAAGCCATGTGGTGTGGTGCGAGCTATTCCTCCTCTGTGGTTCCTGTAACAGGACAGCTATCTACCCTGACTCTCAGGTTATATGTCTAATGTGTCCAACGGCAAGAAAGGCAATGGTTAAGGAAGAGTCTCATTGTTTATATTCGCAGATGCCATCCAGGAACACTGCATTCGTGCATCTTTATTTTTTCATTCTATTTTATCTCTATTTTATTAGACATTAGCCTCCCTCCTATAGTTACATACTGGAGTTGTAGTTCTTAAGCATATTCAAAAGAACAGACGAAGTCTAATCATGTGAGAGATTTTCAAAGCCATTGGACGAAGGGAGTCTTGAAATACTATAGATATCCTAAGATTATTTTTCATTAACTAACAGATGACACAATAGGAGAGAGCTTGGTCAGAAGGGATTAGATAATCTTCCTACCATGGAATCTTTATCTACATCACTGTGTTAAAACAAACTGAAGCTCACAGTTCCAAAATTCTGAAATGAATTGCTTTCCCCAGTACATAAAGAATTATGGAAATAGTCAGTGAGATTTACAAATGAATTTTTTTATTGTTTATTCATTATGCATTTTAGATGCATTTCAAAATTCATGAGAGCTGATGACATTTCTAACCCTGTTATATAGCGTTTGTGTAGCCCTCATCTACTCTTATCGACATTTTGATTTCAATACTGAATTTCTTGAGGTGTTCGTCCAATTTAATAAATAGGTTAATTTTAAGAATTCTTCCCCAGTAGCAGTGGTGTAGCTTTCTTAAATACTGCACTTGAAGAGTTACAGTGTTACACAAAACTATATCTCTGTTGCCATAACTGTTCTGTATGTTTACATGTGGGGCCTGATCTCCCCCCACCCCCACAGTTCCTTACCCTGGTCTCTTTTTACCCGCATGTACCTGATGCTTCTCCACTCTACTGAGAATGCACTTTGTGACCATACAGAATTTCCATATAGTTAGATTCCCATTTATAGTCACATTTTTAAGTCTTGGTCTCTGTCTCTTCTACTTTTTTCTCTCCTACTTCCTCTGCACTCCCTTTCTTTTCTATCCCTCTCTTGTTCTTTATTACTTCTTTTACCCTCCCACTAAGAGTTTTAACAAAGGTTTTTGATCATTTAGAGAAGTCAGCCTACTCTGCCTGTCCCAGAGTGTTGATGGAGGATGAGAAGTGACCAGAAGGTAGCCCCTTCGCTTCTAGACAGAGGATTACCATTTTGTTTCTCATTGTTGTCAAACTTAGACAAAACATTAGTTCCTTCTATAGAAGGCCAGGCATGTCTCTCATAAAAGCATGAGGTTTCCCCCTAGTCTCTATCAACTGTAATACCTCTGGTGAACATGCACTAAATTAATGATAAGCTGGGTTTTCTACATTTATCCAGTGCTGTCCATAATTTTTTATCTTGATCTAATGTCTAGAATTGTTATGGAATAAATATAATAAAAATACAATAATTTTACAATTCAGGCTAATTTGCACAGATGTGGGTAAATAAACACCTAGTAACAGTTATGTGTTCATTCTAATAAATGGAGCCATGAACTTTGTGCAGACTTTCTAATTTTATCTGGACCCAAAGTACAATGTAGATAGTTATTTTTTCTCTAGTCTACATACAAATCCTTCCTGAAATGCATATTAAAGACTGGTTTTGAATTAGCTGACCTTGAGGATGACTCTATCCTTATAAAAGTATTGATTCATTTGTGGTTTTTCTTTTGAAATGTCCACTCCTCAGTTATAAAAGTGGAAGTAATTCCTATGAAAAACAAAAACAAACAAAAAAGCCATCAGGACTAGAAAAGACAAACAAGAAACAAGGCAAACTTGGAACGCTCAAATTGGCTGTTTCAAGCCTACCAACTGTCATAATTGTAATTGCCATAACAGCTGGCATTAGTTAACTGCTTACTAAATCATCATCACCTTCAAAGGACCACTATTATTTCACTGGAGAGAAGACAAAGGGTCAGAATGCTAATCACATTTGCTAGACTCTAGACTCGGATGTTTTATTTGTGATGCTCTTGATTATTTGTTGGTGTGAGATGTGTGAAGAATAATTAAATTGTGTCCTATGAAAACCGGAGACCTTTTACTCACTTAAATAATTAGCACAAGGTAAGATGAGTATGCCATTTATTTTGTGCATGCTTAAATTTTCAAAAGTTTGTACATTTTCTAAATATAACTTTCAAAATCAATGAATTTAATTGTCATGAGTTTAAGAAAAATCTACCCCTTTCTTTGAATATGTTTAGGGAACTTAATGACTGCAGTGCCTATATGAGGAGCAATTTATGCAAATGATTCAAATGAAGCCTATGAGCTTCCTTAAGCTTGAGAAAAGTTTGTAATTAGCAAATTAGCATTTGAAAAGGTATTTTGAATATGCATAGTAGAAAATTCTGCTTAACTTGTGGGGTGTGTTCAAAATGATTATTTCAGAATTCAAGCATACACATCTATTAGCATGTAAATATTGAAGACTTAATGGTCTAACCTAGTTATAGCCAGATCTCTCTCTCTGTTCCTCTCTCTCTCTCATTCTCTCTCTCTCTCTCTCTCTCTCTCTCTCTCTCTCTCTCTCTCTCTCCTGTGTGTGTGTGTGTGTGTGTGTGTGTGTGTGTTGACAAAGTCTTGGTTAATTACCACACACAATCTAAAGTCTTTGAGAGCATTCTCCCATAAAGAACATGGCTCTCACTTGTCATGCCTTCTGATTTTCATCTCATTTATTATTTAGCTGCATGATGATTAAATGTTTCTTAACAGTCATTCGAATGATCATATGAACAACTCTTCAGCTATTTGACCTTCATCAACTTACTCAGGTAACATGATGTTCTTCATTAGTGAATTCTTGCTTTCTTTCTAGTTGGTTCCATCCCATACCAAGCAACTGTTCACAGGTTCTGGCTAATCAAAACCCATAGCAGATAAAGCTGTGAATCAGTGTCTTTCAATATAGAGAAAACCAGACATTCTATTGTTCCATCAGCTTATCAGCTCCACAAAGCAGCTGAGAACAGAATGTTTGGCTTGATTTGTTTCTGAGAGAATAGGTCTCTTCATCTCATAAAGGACTAACTTGAGGCTCATCAGAGAGACAAAAGGTATAATCAGACATAGAGTTCAAAATCAACTATAAATACTTTTCACAATGGTGTGGTTGAAACCATATCCCATAAATGAAGATAATGAGCTAATATATGAACAGCCCCTCAAACCCTATGGTTTTATGTTTAGAAAATGGCCACAGTTTGCCATCGTCCTTGTCAGATCTTCATTTTTAAAATTAGTGTTTTCCATTTCCCTTTTGCTTTGCTTCTTTCTGTCCGTCTGTCTCTCCATCTCTGCCTGTCTTTCTGTCTTTTTCATTTATCAACAATCATTTGGCTCAAACACAACTGAATACAATTTTTAAAGTATTTCTTCTTGGAATCCCTCACATTCTCTAAGGCTTTTTCTCTTACTTTTCCTTAAGAAATCTACATTCATTCTGTTTAAAAATTTTAAAAATTAATCAGATAAAGAAAGCAGCCATGCATTAAGAAGACTGGTGCACAATACTGTTTACAAATACCGCAGGTGTAACTGTTGGACACTGCAGGCAGAGTGGACACAGGTGATAAGAACAGAGGCATAGGACATAAACTATACGCAAGAGCATCAATTTCTGCTGTTGAGGCGTTCAGGTGGAATACTGAGGTCATCAGTTGTCTGGAAGACTGACGGCCGGATTAGCGGATGACAGAGCAGTCCTTAGTCCACGCTTACAGTTTCCAGTTGATGAGAAAAAGCAGTGAGTAGTCTTGTGGCTGCATATTGAACCCTCCTTGAAGACAATTATAATTATTCAGTTTCCTAAATAAATATTTTCAATATCCGTGGTTGAGTCACAATACTCTAACTTGTGGCCTATGTTGCCATATTAGACTTCTTTGCTACTTTAGTTTGGTGAACTGAATAATTTTCACTCTTACTTCAGTTGTTATCTTTGATGTCTGAGAAAACCATAGTTTTGTATGAAAAAGAGAGAAATATTTAATCATATTTTATTTTAGTATAGTTTTGTTCTGACTTGAATACAGGAAGCCTATGGTGGGCTAACACATTTTCTAAGACTCTATATTAATATTTACTTTGCATTCATGAGCACAAAAGAAAAACACTTCTCAATCATTTTGGAAGCACACCTATTTGCATTTTGTAGAATCTTAAAGTCAAACATTCATTATTTTCAGTTATTTTTAAAACTATTTTTAGTTCAATCAATTTTATATAACTTAGTTAATCCTTGATATGATTTTCAATAACATCTAATGCCTTCTGGACTGTAATACACTTGTTTCCTAATTACTAAGTGTAGTGGAGATAAAATTTAGCTAAGTTGCCTAAATGATAGAGATTATATACTTTTTGTAGGCAGTGTATTCCTTTGTCTCTGACATTCTCCAGGGCCTCATAATTCTTATTAAAGAGAGAAATTGGTAATGATAATGAATTTCTGGGGGTTAGCATTACAAACTATGATTGAAAGACTATGAAAACAAATGTGGGTGTCACACAGCTTTCCGGAAACACCCGTACTGCATGGACATATCCTTAGTGGCAAATAAGAAAATCCATAATGCACTTAGAAAAAGTATCACATATCAGTGCTGGAGAAATTACAAACTTAAATCCAATGCTTTATTATAGTGCAATTTGATCAGGGTCATTCTGAACCTTAAAGTATAATCTAGTAATCAGAAATATTGGAAACCTAGATAGCAATTAATTTATAGATGACTGCGAAATGCCATTTAATTATTAAAAATGACTTTCTGTGTACAACTAAACTCTCTGGGAAACCTTAAACAAAACAATAAATATCTAGTAAGTGGGGATTTATCATTATGTTATAGAGAGAATAATTTTTAATTTTATTTTAAGGTGTTGCCTTCCACTCAAGATCTTTTTTTTAACATTATAATTAGGGCAGATCGGAAGGTTTTTCTTTTCTATAATTTTCAGTATTAAATTAATATTCATATATTACAATATATTGCTTTATTCATCTGTGCTCAAAATCACTTGTGAATTGTGAGCCTTATCTCGAACACCCAGAACACCATCCGTAATCTGTGTATCCCAATAGAGGATGCGGAAGTACATGAACATATCTAATTGTGTAGCCTGTAGCAAGGGAATTAAGATGATAACCCCCTTCACCCTGTAGCAGAGCAGAGCAGGAAAGAGAAAACAAAATTCAAAACTTCATCAGAGGCTCTCACACGACATCACAGGTCGCCTGCACTCTCGGGCATTGACACTGGAGCAGATGGATTGCTGATGGGATATCAAAGACTTTGAGGGTGTTTGTTTTAAAAGTAAGCCTGCTTCTAAGCAAAGGACTGGTGAAGTCTACATGCTGCAGAGCTCTTTATGTTGAAGAATACTAACAAAAGCGCGGTTTTCTCTCCAAACTGAAAATGAAAACATCAACTAATCTATAAAGTTATGGAAGTTGCATGTTTATGCAATCACAGTCTGCAAATATTTTAATTTTGCTGCATTCAATTGCAACTTTTGTACCTACCTAGCTGCCCCCAATAAATAAAGAACATCTGTCCCTCACCCATTATAAGAGCTTTCTGAACATCTGAGTTTTGTGAACATCATACTTTTCCTAAAGTATGGTTTGTTCCATATATATAAAAAGTTTCAAATCAAGAAGTTTGATGTTATCGTTTGGTCCAGGAAATATATTTTCACTTGAACATTCCATCCAACTCAGGCTGAGTTCTGTGTTTTCATTTGATATGCATGCCACCACTGTAGAACAGCTAGTTCACATGTAGGCCATTTTCAAAAGTCATATATATTCTCTTTCATATATCTATATCTATATCTATATCTATATCTATCTCTATCTCTATCTCTATCTCTATCTCTATCTCTATCTCTATCTCTATCTCTATCTATCTCTATCTCTATCTCTATCTCTATCTCTATCTATATCTATATCTATATACACAGATATATATTCTTCATTTTATATACTTTAGATGATTCTATAACTTGAATTTTAATAGGCCAATTAAATAGAGTAGGAAAAATTAAAGGTAATATAAGACAAAAGTTTTCATACAATATTAAACTTATGTCACTTTGACGCTTCTAATTTAGGTCATAGAAATGTGGAATTAGTCAGTCTTGATGTCTCACAATTGCCTCTTTCAAATCAAAAGTTTTCCCTGTGTGCCATCATGGAGGATGCTTCATTCACTTTACTTTTGGATGAAGGGCAGAACAGAGGCATCTCATTGCCCCACTTGAGACATAAGGTAGTTATCTCTTGCGTGGACTTACTGCTGAGTGTGAGCAGAGCAAGGAAAACATGAAGTTAGTGCAGAGATCCCACGACATGAGCGATCTTCATCTGAGGTAGGACTCATGTAACTCTTTACTTTGTATAGTTTTACTCACCCAAGCACTTACTCAGTGACAAGAACAGGATGGGGAGATCACTAGGTCAATACCACGTTTGCCACCTAAACGTGAGGTTTTGACTTTGGATCTCTAGCACCCACAATGAGAGTCCAGTTTCACTATGCGAGCCCTAAGTCCACTGATGCCTATAAACCCTAGGGGGCTTAGCTCGTTAGCCAAATCAGCTAGACTCTAGCTGTTACATAGAGGTGTAGTGAGATCTTTAATTAATTAACAAACTGGAGTAATTCAGGCAAACACCTGATGTCAACTCTGACATCACACATATATTCACACAATCTACATGCACACGCGTGTGTGTGTGCGCGTGTGAATACAAATATACATGCACGTGCACATACACACACACACACAGCACAGGAGAGGAACTGTGCACATATACACACAGAGAGACACAAAATACTACAATGAAAGGAAAAGGCAGAGAAAACAAAATAAAATAAGAAAATTGAATTATTTCTACCCTGTACCTTGCTCTGCTAATTATAATAAAATCCCTCCTTCCTCACTCAGACATCTCACTCTTGCAATAAACTCACAGCTCTCCATAGTAATATGCAATTGACTTTAACCCTATGCACATACACACATATGCACACACATATATAACTTTGTACTCGAAAAATGGTGGCTTGTCATCAATATTCTCTATTTTCTCATACTAGATGTACATCCTGAACATTTTCATTCTAAATGATAAAGTGGATTAAAAGTCATGGCAGCAGAGAAAGGAGAACACGAAGTAGCCTCTTTTTTTAAATAGGTTTCCATAAACTGTAAAGAATGTCTCCTCTATATCATTGGAGTGAACTAGTTTTTATAAATCATTTTTGTAGCTTCAAGGAAGATTTTAAAAACACGTTTTTTTTTGGACTATACTGAAAACCACTTTCCAATTTGTCTGCTGTGGCTTTCTTTGTCCTTCACATAACTGTACTGAATAAATATTTAGTCTGTTGTTCTTGAAATCAGCTCTGAAAAAATATGCACAACATTCCCATCGTTTTGTGTTTGTTGCATTCTGGCCTGGGGATTGGATACATTGCATTTCGGAACTTCGGATTTGGACTGCTTTGAATAAAATGCTGCTGAGATGTTAGCACAAATGGCTTTACTCTCGACTCCTTTGAACATGTGAGAGACAACTTGAAATTCTAAAGAGATTAAAAGTAGGGGCTGCCATCCGCTTAGGCTTCCCTTGAAAGGGAGGCTCTCTCTGACAAATCCCTCTGCTTATTAGACAAAGTGCAAAAGCATTACGTCTGTAGTTCATAAGCCATTGTTTTATAAAATTGATCCATCATACAATCCCGTCTGCTCTTTACTAAACCCAGGAGAATTTGTTAAGTAGGATTATGCACATTCACCAGCACACACGTGCTAGCTAACACACACACACACACACACACACACACACACACACACTCACTTTTGTGTGTGCTTGCATGTACATATGCACTCCCATTAGAGACCAGTGCCCTTTCAATGGAACTGAAGCACATTTTTTAAATTTTCTGAAAATAATCGGTGATTATTTTAAGATTTGCTGTCTTTTGCAGATTTCTGACTGACGTGGTATTCCTTTTAGCTGATAATTACCATTACATGTGTGTAATGTTTATGATGTGACATTCCATTTTTCTCCAACATTGAGAAAAGTACTTGAATAATTTTGGACGATACAAACTCTATAAATAATAAGGATAAACACTTTATTCTCCTTCCACAATATCAGAGAATATTATTCTTTACACATCTCCAGATCACCGCATCTGACATTGTTCACTGTGTAAGGATAACTTGTGAGAATCTACTCCTGCAGTAACGTAAGCCAGGGTGGTGGACTTGGGTAGATCTGAAATACTTGAAGATTATTATAGTTTGAATGCTCTCTGCCTTCTTTCCGATGACATTCCAGCAACCACTGCAACTAAGGCCACCAGTGAGATTAGATTCCTTACTTATCTTTATTTTAAGTTTTAGATTTTAAATCTACACATGCAGAAAGATTATCCATAGAGTATTATTTAATATAATTGATGCTCATTGTTCTAAGAGAAATGAATTCAAACAGCATAAGCATGCATATAATTCAAAATATAAAAAAAGATAAACACATACCACCCTCAAGACCAACAACAATATTATGTGTAGAACTGGCTTTAGGATATTAGATCCTCACTGAATGATTCCCATGACTTTCAGGGTAATTAAAGGCGGACATCTCAATTTACAGTAATAAAAGTTCATGAAAAACTATTCTTACTTCTCGTTTGGGTTTCTTTTCTGTTTGTCTTTGGATTTTGTTTTGTAGAAGAGCCTATTTTATGTGCCATGGGTAGTGAGAATTTTGTTCTTTCTCTTTTTAGAAGATCAAATACAGACTACAGAACTGACGGAGAAGAAAATTGCTTTTAGAAATTGAGTGAACTAGTCTAGATTGCAAGAATCAGAGAAACAGTTGTTAGTAAAAATGTGCGTGCAAAGGATCATGGTAATGGAAGGGAATGATGGCTCTGCAGTGTTGATAAAGAATAAGTACTGACAGACACGTATCTGTAAAGCATTTCTATACGATACGGCTGGGTCCTGGAAAGGGTGCATCTGGAGGAAGAAACCCTGATTCTTTTTTTTTTCTGGACATATATTTGGATGACTGGTGTAGGTTTTGCGTCTCCTAGTAACTGCAACTGCCAAGCAATTAGACTTCATTATAGCTGTGCTTATGCAATACTAATTAACATGCCTGTTGTACTGCCTTTCTTATGTGACCATGTGACACCCCACAGGTCTGACACCCTCTGTGAACCAACAGCTGAGGAAATTTACAACATGGCAGATTTTTTTTTTTTTAACAAAACCTACCCAAACAGAAATGTAATCACACTTTTCTAAACAACAGCAAAAACAGATTGTGTGCTCTACAATTAGTGGTTTGCATTAATTTTTAGTGGTTGAGAAAATAGAAGAGACTGGAGACTATTCGAGCACGTGTGTGCAAATGATTAGACCTTGGGTCAAGGACTTAGAAGAATATTAGTAGTATATTCCCACAGAGAAACATCATTTGCCAAGGTTGTATCACTGGAGGTTCAAAACAAAGTGTTCAGTCTATACATATCACCATTATGAACCTGTGCATTGACGTATTATATAACATATACATGTTATAAATGGATAAGTCCGGTCATTGATGATTTGGGCTTTTTTTTTCCTTGAGCATGATTAGAATAGTGTGCTTTCAAACTAAGACATAATCATAGCCTGTTGTGATTTATATTTTCAAGCAGCTGAAGTTAGAGGAAGACAATGAAGTCCTTGCAAATTGATATACAATTAACACTAGGATATAGTGATGAGCTCGCTAATGATATGAGGTTGTCAGTAGACATAAGTGATGTGATTGCAATATAAATGAAAGAAAACTCATTTACACAATGAATGTTGAGAAAAAAAGCCCAACATAAAATGAGCGCTCTATACTAGAAACCAATGACCATGCTTGTATCTTTATTCAATGTCAGACTTTATTGAATAACAGTAAATTCACAAGGTTTGGTAGTCTTGATGACAGCAATTTGTCATAAAAATCACCCTCATTGATTGTCTGACCAAGGCAGATTTTTTTTTTTCAATTTGGATCTTAGTTGGTTGTATTAACTGTTATATCACACAGCAAATATATCTGTTTGTCTCAATGTACATATATGGGTTACAGAATGAGCATAAATTAGACAGAAGGGATGTAACAGAGTTCAAGAGGTTTTGAAGGTAGGCTGAGAAAAATGCTGTACTGTTGGTGACAAACTGTACCAGTGCTTGTACAGAGCTGCTGCTGGCATTCCTACTGGCATCAGGCATGAGAGGGAAGCTGAAGTGTTTATCTGCACGGTGGAAGGCTGAACTAAGTGAGAAGCATGGAGTGCATCAGAGGTAGGAAACGGTGGGTCAGGCACGAGTCCAAATGGGCTAATAGATAAGAAGTTGAGTCTGTTGCATCAACAGTAAGGGACGAAGATGAACCCTGGGCTGCTAAGGCATATATTAGGTATCTGTGTATGTGGGGCCATCCATCCCAGTTTTAGGTGTCTGTCAGTTTATGTGTCCATTGAAGCAGTTATAGACCCTGTGTGGTGTGGCATGGGCAAGAAGTTATTGGATTCCTTGATGTGATGGGAATACACCTGTGTGTCTTGAGTTCCACTTCATCCCAGCAAATGTATAGAAGTGTGAATCCCTTTCTCTTTCATGGACAAGTCATTTATCAGTTTGTGCTGGATGGGTGGTGATTAACTCATGGTGCACTTTCTGGATCTAACCAGGGGTTGCAGACATCCCGTTCCCTAAAAGTGGAATCAGTGAATACTTGTAAATGCAGATTCCAAGGGCAAAGCTCAACATGGAAACCCAGTTTCACATAACATGGAGTCGTTTAAGTAGTGCATAGTGGGATCTCAGCATTTACACAAGTGAACTTATGAGAATAGAACAGTGATTATGTGTGTATTTTGCTATCAGAATCAACAACAGAGTTTTCCTGTTCGTTTCCTAAATTACATGGATCTTAACAATAGAATTTTACTGTCAATGGCTCAAGCTGTGTCTGTTCGCAGAGCTTTAGAACAGCCCTTGATCATTTTCTTACTCAGAGTGGTGAGAAAAAGTCAAAGGATGAGTGTGACCAGATGGGAAATGACTTGCAGTAAGATGAACCAGGGCAAAATCTGGAGGCTGAAGTTTAGTTGCCACTCCCCTAGGGTAAAGACACGAGGGAACAGAGAAGAAGTCGGTACAACATGAGACCAAAGTACCAGGAGGCCTAGAATGGACTTGGGGATTTGCTGAATAATGCACAGGAGCCTTTCAGGGCTTTAAGTAGAAAGGATACCCCACATGGTCATCTTTTCATAGAAAATATAAACAACATTAACCTCTCTTTTATATTTTATGTGATGACCTGTATGTGCCTCTAAATGAAGAGTAGTCTTTGGAGATCAAGCTCCCCATCCTTCAAAAACATGCCTCCTACACGCACACTGGAGTTATCACTGTGATGGCAGATATGTGACGATTAAGTGAGTTCTTTTAATGTAATGAAATAAATGACGTGTGGACCACTGGGTCTGTCCCTCAGTTTCTCAAGGTGCAATGGTTTTTCACTTCAACTGAGCATGATTATCTATGCATGTTTTAAGCATTGTGCTCTCCAGGCTGAGGAATAGATAATTTAGGGATGATGATAAAGCACGATTTGTGGCTCTTATGTCCACAGAGCCTTAATTACCACTAATCTACTGGGCAAAGCTCTTAGGAGGCCATTAAATTTGGAGACATTGATCCAAAGATCAAACTGCAATCTGCTTGGAATTTGGAAAGATTTGGGAAGTTAGATTGAGCAAGTTCAGTGGGTCATCTTCATGGAGGAGGAAGGGGTCTTACACATGCAGCCCATCGATGGAAACTGTCTCCTGAAGGAAGGTTACAAAATGGTGGAATGCCCCAGCTCTTTTGGAGGTGTGTCATAAACAGTGTCTCTTTTGTCATCTTGTGCTGGCAGCGTCTGCCACCTAGGATCTGACTACAGAATATTTCACTTCTGTCTTCAGGGTCTGTCACTGTCAGCCTGTGTCCCCAGTCCACATATTTTTCAACACTTCTTTAATAGTAGATGTCAGTTGGCACTCACAGTCTGAATATTTCAGGGAAGACAAAGGAATCAACACACAAAGGAAGAATGCAATAAAAGTTTATACAAAATAAAAAAGAGAAAGGAGCAGACCATGAACATGGGTCAAAAAGAGGACACCTGACCACGTCCTGGAAGAAATGTACAGTTCCAGAGGAGGCTCAGTTATGGAGGTTAGCAAGAATGAGGGCATTGGAAGGATGCCAAGGAACGTGAAAAGCATATAGCAGATGATTGAGTCTGTCAATGGACAAGCTATGTAAGGAGGCAGGGCACCAAGTCATCATTCAGCCAAACTTCCCCAACCGAATAATGAAAGACATTCGGAACATCAAAGAGTTCCGTAGGGAAATGAGGCCTTTTAGGTGTAGAGTTCCACAGAAATTCCAAGCGCTCAGACATCGATGATGAAATAGTTTTCCTGAAGGTAAAGGGTAGCAGATTTCATTTTCATTTCCATTAGATATCTCTGCTGGAAAGGGCCCTAGGTCATTCAAATCAAACATAAAATTTAACAACAAGAAAACTGAACTAAAGTGATCCAAACTAGGAGAATGATTTAAGGCTGAGCCTTCTATGGAGACTTCCTTACTCACCAGCACCGTGTCTTCTCATTTGGGCATCAGGCCAGCAGAGCAGGACAAGATACTAGGAGGTTGAACCACAGGTGTGGCAAGGAAGAGGACTCAGTCATGAGAAACAGTGAGGAGGACTATTGTAGCAGTAAATACGGTGTTGACCCAAGTCCCATAACAGTCCCTGTTGCCTAACAGAAGCTGCCATCAGCAGAAAGTTGAACAGAATCATTTTGTTGGAATTTCCAACGCAACAGTCACATTCTTTTCCCGGTGAGATAATTGCTATCCACTCCTCCTCTTACTGACACCTCCCTCGTATGTTTCAATATGTTTAATAGTCTGTGATATGTAATAGACTCTGCCACTAAGTACACGTGCTGGGCATAAAGTATGAACGTATGATGATGAGGAAAGTGGAACTACAAAAAGTGCAATGGAGTCTGTTACAAGTCAGTACTGCCCTTGGTCCTGCCGAGGTTCGACGCCTTAGTGTAGGGTCATGTCAGGGTGGGGAGACAGGACGGGGTGGATGGATGGGAGGGGAACACCCTCATAGAAGCAGGGGTAGGGGGATGGGATAGGGAGTTTATAGATGGGAAACCAGGAAAAGGAATAATATTTGAAATTTAAAGAAAAAAAATCCAACCCACCCCCCAAAAGAGTCAGTACTGCACAGTATCTGTAGATGGGGAAGGTACCTTCATCCTTTGGGAAGGTCTGACTTGATGGAATCGAGGTCTTTTTTCTGGTACAAATAGGATGTGTCCTATGTCCTCTATGACAAGTAAAATATGTGCAATGATTAACACAAAGGAGGTAATCAAAGAAACAAGGCTAAAGAAGACCAAGTACACAGGGTCACTGCTCTTTGGATGTAGCATATGTTTGCAAGGATAACTAAGGATGTGTTCTTCCTGTATCTTAAAGTATTAAATCTGAAGGACTGGGCATCCTATGTTTCGCATGACATACAAAGGTCAGGCTGTGAGCAGGGCTTAGGAAAACAGCTGTATGCATAAAGATTTTGACCCAAAATGGAAAGTAGAGCGGAGAAGTGATTGGCTAGTTCTGCTAAGGAGATGGAAGGCATAGATGGAGACACCAACTTAAGTTTCGGGATTTCTGAACCAGGACACATGAAGGAAAATCAAATCATAAAAATAAATACCAAATGTAAGTATTTCCTGAACGGTTACCGCATCTTATATTTAAAAAGCAATGCCTCATTTTTTTCCCTCAAAATATACAAATTTGCAAAACACCCCATGCGCTGTGTGTAGAACATGGGAACAAATGTGAGTGAAGCCATTTTGGTTTCACAGACTCTCACAGACCAAGTGCAAACACTGATGAAACTAAACAAATTTTCCACTTGATAAAGCAGTACTTATTGGTGCTGCTGTTCAAACTACAGCTTTTGCCCAGACTATTTTTCATTTGCTATGCTTTTTGGTGAATTAAGAAAAATATATATCTAACAGATCCATGGCTCCAGCTGCATATGTAGCAGAGGATGGCCTTGTTGGGCACCAAAGGGAGCAGAAGCCCTTGGTCCTGCCAGTGCTGGAAACCCCCAGTGTAGGGAATGTCAGGGCGTGGAGGTGGGAAGGGAAGGTGGTCAGGTGGAGGAACATCCTCATAGAAGAAGGGGGAGGGAGATGGGATAGGGGCTTATGGACGGGAAACCAGGAAAGGGAATAACATTTGAAATGTAAATAAAAAATCCAATGAAAAATTAAAATAAAATAAGGAAAGTTGATTTAACCTTTAGAGCTAACAAAATCGCAAACAACCAACAGCAGCTTACAAATTAGGTTCTAAGTGAATGGTTAAACAGGAACCCAGAGACACATTTATGTTTTTTTCTAACTTGACTTTGTACAGCAGAGAGAACATGTCTGTAGTAGGCCCACCCATCTATACTCTGCTCATTTTGAACAGGTTAGTTTTATACTTGTTTTAGCAAATTTTAGTTTTGTGTCTATTGTGTTTCAAAACTGATGACAGTACAGGCTGAAGGATAAAAATCATGTTGCTGGTAAGAGGGTAGGAAAATGTGATAAAATGAACTGAGCTATTTCATCTACATGTGATTTTTTATCATGCTCCATCAGAAATAAATCACATTAATTTTCATTTACTTTGCCTTAGTTTTCTTTATTAAAATCTCAATATTACAGATAATTTGTAACAATTCCTTCACAGTGTAGATGAGGGTATAAAATGTGGCTAAAATGGGACTATTGAGGGAAAATGTTTTAAAATAAATTAGAAAAATTAATGGCTTTTTTAGTAGTACAGTTTTTTTTGCTTTTTTTTTGAGATTATCATTTAATTACATTTCTCTCATCCCTTTCCTCCTTCTAGATTTTCCTATATAATCCCCTTTGATCTTTTTTAAATTCCTAGCCTCTTTTTGCATTATGTTATTGCATGCATATATGTATTTGTATATATTCATATATTCTCAAATGTAATATGTTCAGTCCATATAATACTACTTGTATGTATGTTTTCCGGGCTGATCATTTTTAGCATTTTCATGCTCTTCCTTGGGAAGGACACCGCTTCTGCTCCCTGT